>NW_026973727.1:145000-220000 GCF_035594125.1 Scylla paramamosain
GATGTGAAATTTCCAGTTTAGATTATAAGAAAAGGACAGACCAAGGATGTTCAGTTTAGAAAGGGGGACAGTTAAGTGTCACTGAAGATGGGATAGTTATCTGGAAGGTTGTGTCAAGTTGATAGGTGGAGGAATTGAGTTTTTGAGGCATTGAATAACACTAAGTTTGCTCTGCCCCAATCAGAAATTTTAGAGAGATCAGAAGTCAGGTCTTCTGTGGCTTCCCTGCATGAACTCTTTACTTCCTGAAGGGTTGGACTTCTACAAAAGACGTAGAAAAGTGCAGGGTGGTATCATCAGTGTAGGAGTGGATAAGACAAGAAGTTTGGTTTAGGTCACTGGAGAATAATAAGAAGAGAGTGGGTGATAAGACAGAGTCCTGAGGAACACCATAGTTAATAGATTTAAAGGAAGGATAGTGATCTTCTACCACAGCAGCAATAGAACAGTCAGAATGGAAACTTAAGATGAAGTTACAGAGAAAAGGATAGAAGGCACAGAAGAGTAGTTTGGAAATCAAAGCTTTGTGCCAAACTCTATCAAAAACTTTTAATATGTCCAAAGCAACAGCAAAAGTCTCACCAAAATCTTTATAAGAGGATGACTAAGACTCAGTAAGGAAAGCCAAAAGATCACCAGTAGAGTGGCCTTGATGGAACCCATACTGGTGATCAGATACTACTAGGAGGAGGCAGTAGACACCTGCCGAAACGATAATTACTCCCAGTGAGGTCTAAAGCACTGTTCAGGGGGTGCTGTGAACTTATCATTAAACCCAGCTGTGACCTCACTGAACGTTTCCCTTTGTGTCTCACAACACAAGGGGGTAGTCACAGCCTGCCCTCTAAAGACAACTCTCTTCCTCCACACAAAACTACAAGCACCTAATAACACACACACCCTTCACTCCAAAAATTTTAAAATCATGGCGACTCCTACACCAGCCTCGGAGTCCCCATCTGGGGAGGGGACCATAAATGTCCCCAGGTCGGACTGCCTTTCCGTCGACGACCCTAAGTGTCTTGACACCCCCCTCAACTTTTTCTTCATTAACTTCTGCAACATTCGCAGTCTAAGATCTAATTTTCAATCTGTAGAACAC
The DNA here is from genome assembly GCF_035594125.1 of Scylla paramamosain. Classification (NCBI taxonomy): domain Eukaryota; kingdom Metazoa; phylum Arthropoda; class Malacostraca; order Decapoda; family Portunidae; genus Scylla; species Scylla paramamosain. Next base: position 146,103 of record NW_026973727.1, read on the forward strand.
CACCTCTCCTCTTCTAAACCTCATCTTCTTTTCCTCACTGAAACTCAGGTGTCTGAGGCAACTGACAGTAGCCCCTTTTCTGTTCCCTCCTACTTTCTCTATCCTCATTTTCGATCCAAAGCTGGATGCTGCGTTTATGTGCGCAATGACTTAACCTGCTCTCGTGCCCACGCTCTTGAATCTTCCGAGTTTTCCACCATCTGGCTACGACTACAGAGTCATTCTCATACTAAATTTATCTGTGCTGTATACCTCTCTCCTAACTCCTCTGACTATAAGAAATTCTTTGACTACTTAACTTCCAAAGTGGAGCACATTCTGACCCTCTTCCCTTTTGCAGAGATCTCCATTCTTGGAGACTTCAATGTTCACCACCAGCTTTGGCTTTCCTCTCCCTTCACTGACCATCCTGGTGAACTAGCCTACAACTTTGCTATCCTCCATGACCTAGAGCAATTGGTGCAACACCCTACTCGTATTCCTGACCGTCTTGGAGATACGCCCAACATTCTTGACCTTTTCCTGACCTCTAATCCTTCTGCTTATGCTGTCACCCTTTCTTCTCCGTTGGGCTCCTCCGATCACAATCTCATATCTTTATCTTGTCCTATCACTCCAATCCCTCCTCAGGATCCCCCTAAGCGAAGGTGCCTCTGGCGTTTTGCCTCTGCTAGTTGGGGGGACCTGAGGAGGTATTTTGCTGATTTTCCTTGGAATGACTACTGCTTCCGTGTCAGAGACCCGTCTTTGTGTGCTGAGCGCATAACAGAGGTGATAGTGTCTGGCATGGAGGCGTACATTCCTCACTCTTTTTCTCGTCCTAAACCTTCTAAACCTTGGTTTAACACAGCTTGTTCTCGTGCTATACATGATAGAGAGGTGGCCCACAAAAGGTACTTAAGCCTTCCTTCACCAGAATCTCATGCACTTTATATTTCTGCCCGGAACCATGCCAAGTCTGTTCTCCAACTAGCCAAAAACTCCTTCATTAACAGAAAATGTCAAAACCTTTCAAGATCTAACTCCCCTCGTGATTTCTGGCATCTAGCCAAAAATATCTCCAATAACTTTGCTTCTTCTTCTTTCCCTCCTCTACTTCAACCAGATGGCACCACTGCTATCACATCTATTTCTAAAGCTGAACTCTTTGCTCAAACCTTTGCTAAAAACTCTACCTTGGACGATTCTGGGCTTGTTCCTCCCTCTCCTCCACCCTCTGACTACTTCATGCCTCGTATTAAAATTCTTCGTAATGATGTTTTCCATGCCCTCGCTGGCCTAAACCCTCAGAAGGCTTATGGACCTGATGGGGTCCCTCCTATTGTTCTCCGAAACTGTGCCTCCGTGCTTGCACCTTGCCTAGTCAAACTCTTTCAGCTCTGTCTGTCAACATCTACCTTTCCTTCTTGCTGGAAGTTTGCCTACATTCAACCTGTTCCTAAAAAGGGTGACCGCTCTAATCCCTCAAACTACCGTCCTATTGCTTTAATTTCCTGCTTATCTAAAGTTTTTGAATCTATCCTCAACAGGAAGATTCTTAAACATCTATCACTTCACAACCTTCTATCTGATCGCCAGTATGGGTTCCGTCAAGGCCGCTCTACTGGTGATCTTCTGGCTTTCCTTACTGAGTCTTGGTCATCCTCTTTTAGAGACTTTGGTGAAACTTTTGCTGTTGCCTTGGACATATCAAAAGCCTTTGATAGAGTCTGGCACAAAGCTTTGATTTCCAAACTACCCTCCTACGGTTTCTATCCTTCTCTCTGTAACTTCATCTCAAGTTTCCTTTCTGACCATTCTATTGCTGCTGTGGTAGATGGTCACTGTTCTTCTCCTAAATCTATTAACAGTGGTGTTCCTCAGGGTTCTGTCCTGTCACCCACTCTCTTCTTATTATTCATTAATGATCTTCTAAACCAAACTTCTTGTCCTATCCACTCCTATGCTGATGATACCACCCTGCACTTTTCCACGTCTTTTCATAGACGTCCAACCCTTCAGGAGGTAAACATATCACGCAGGGAAGCCACAGAACGCCTGACTTCTGATCTTTCTAAAATTTCTGATTGGGGCAGAGCAAACTTGGTATTGTTCAATGCCTCAAAAACTCAATTCCTCCATCTATCAACTCGACACAATCTTCCAGACAACTATCCCCTCTTCTTCAATGACACTCAACTGTCCCCCTCTTCTACACTGAACATCCTCGGTCTGTCCTTTACTTATAATCTGAACTGGAAACTTCACATCTCATCTCTAGCTAAAACAGCTTCTATGAAGTTAGGTGTTCTGAGACGTCTCCGCCAGTTTTTCTCACCCCCCCAGCTGCTAACTCTGTACAAGGGCCTTATCCGTCCATGTATGGAGTATGCTTCACATGTCTGGGGGGGTTCCACTCATACTGCTGTTCTAGACAGGGTGGAATCAAAAGCTTTTCGTCTCATCAACTCCTCTCCTCTAACTGACTGTCTTCAGCCTCTCTCTCACCGCCGCAATGTTGCATCTCTAGCTGTCTTCTACCGCTATTTTCATGCTAACTGCTCTTCTGATCTTGCTAACTGCATGCCTCCCCTCCTTCCGCGGCCTCGCTGCACAAGACTTTCTTCTTTCTCTCACTCCTATTCTGTCCACCTCTCTAACGCAAGAGTTAACCAGTATTCTCAATCATTCATCCCTTTCTCTGGTAAACTCTGGAACTCCTTGCCTGCTTCTGTATTTCCACCTTCCTATGACTTGAATTCCTTCAAGAGGGAGGTTTCAAGACACTTATCCACCAATTTTTGACCACTGCTTTGACCCTTTTAGGGACTGGCATTTCAGTGGGCATTTTTTTTATTAGATTTTTGTTGCCCTTGGCCAGTATCCTTCCTACATAAAAAAAAAAAAAAAAAAAGATAGAAGGTTGTGAAGTGAAAGATGTTTAAGAATCTTCTTGTTGATGATTGATTAAAAAACTTTAGATAGGCAGGAAATTAAAACAATAGGATGGCAGTTTGAGGGATTTGAAGTCACCCTTTTTAGGAACAGGCTGAATGTAGGCAAACTTCCAGCAAGAAGGAATGGTAGATGCTGACAGAGTTGAAAGAGTTTGATTAGGCAAGGTGCAAGCATAGAGGCACAGTTTCGGAGAACAATATGAGGCACCCCATCAGGTCCATAAGCCTTCCGAGGGTTTAGGCCAGGGAGGGCATGAAAACATGACTGTGAAGAATTTTAATAGGTAGCATGAAGTAGTCAGAGGGTGGAGGCGAGGGAGGAACAAGCCCTGAATTGTCCAAGGTAGAGATTTTAGCAAAGGTTTGAGCAAAGAGTTCAGGTTTAGAGATAGATGTGATAGCAGTGGTACCATCTGGTTGATATAAAGGAGGAAAAGAAGGAGAAGCAAAGTTATTGGAGATGTTTTTGGCTTGGTGCCAGAAGTTACAAGGGGAGTTAGATCTTGAAAGATTTTGACACTTTCCGTTAATGAAGGAGTTTTTGGCTAGTTGGAAAACAGACTTGGCATGGTTCCAGGCAAAAATATAAAGCCCATGATATTCTGGTGATGGAAGGCTTAAGTACCTCTTGTAGGCCACCTCTCTATCATGTATAGCATGAGAACAAGCTGTGTTAAACCAAGATTTGGAAGGTAAAGAGTGAGGAATGTACACCTCCATGTCAGACTCTACTACCTCTGTTATGTACTCTGCACACAGACAGGTCTCTGACATGGAAGCAGTAGTCATTCCAAGGAAAATCAGCAAAATACCTTCTTGGGTCCCTGCAGCTAGCAGAGGCAAAATCCTAGAGGCACTTCTGCTTATGGGGATGCTGAGGAAGGATTGGAGTGATAGGACAAGATAAAGATATGAGATTGTGACTGGATGAGCCCAACAGAGAAGAGAGGGTGACAGCATAAGCAGAAGGATTAGAGGTTATGAAAAGGTTAATAATGTTGGGCATATCTCCAAGATGGTCAGGAATACAAGTAGGGTGTTGCACCGATTGCTCTAGGTTGTGGAGGATAGCAAAGTTGAAGGCTGGTTCACCAGGATGGTCAGTGAAGGGAGAGGAAAGCCAAAGCTGATGGTGAACATTGAAGTCTCCAAGAATGGAGATCTCTGTAAAAGGGAAGAGGGTCAGAATGTGCTCCACTTTGGAAGTTAAGAAGTCAAAGAATTTTTTTAAAGTCAGAGGAGTTAGGTGAGAGGTATACAGCACAGATACATTTAGTTTGAGAGTGACTGTAATCGTAGCCAGATGGTGGAAAACTCGGAAGATTCAAGAGCATGGGCAAGAGAGCAGGTTAAGTTGTTGTGCACATAAATGCAACATCCAGCTTTGGATTGAAAATGAGGATAGAGAAAGTAGGAGAGAACAAAAATGGGGCTAATGTCAGTTGCCTTAGACACTTGTGTTTCAGTGAGGAAAAGAAAATGAGGTTTAGTAGAGGAGAGATGGTGTTTTTACAGACTGAAAATTAGATCCAAGACTGCAAATGTTGCAGGAGTTAATGAAGAAAAAGTTGAGCGGTGTCAAGACACTTAGGGTCGATACCAGAAGAGCAGTCTGACCTGGGGACATTTGTTGTCCCCTCCCCCGATGGTGACTCTATGAGGCTGGTGTAGGAGTCTCCATGATAATTGAGTGAAGGGTGTGTGTGTAATTAGATGCTTGTAGTTTTGTGTGAAGGAAGAGAGTTGTCTTTAGAGAGCAGGCTGTGACTGTCCCCTTTTCTTGTGAGACACAAAGGGAAACATTCAGTGAAGTCACAGCTGCGTTTAATGATAAGTTCACAGCACCCCATCATCCAGTGCTTTAGACCTCACTGGGAGTAATTATCATTTTGGCAGGTGCCTGCTGCCTCCTCCTTGTAACATTCTCTTCTGTTTCTTACTTGGCATACCTCTGGATAACCTCAAAGTGTCCCTCAGCAGTCTTTGCCAGCAGTTTGCCCACAAATGTCTGGCCTGAGGAGGAGAGAGAAGAGGCTCAGGAAAGAAAATACAGTACAGATGCAATTCCTCTCAACTTCTGTGCTTTCTTATGGAAGGATAACAGAGAAGGTGTAATTTTACTCCCTTCATCTATCTACTTATCTATACACCAGGCCACCAATCCCAGACAAAGCAACACTCACTCACACACACATCACTCATACTCTTAGGCCCACTGGTCTCTGGTGGGAAGGAACAGTGTTGTGGACCTCCCTACAACACCCTAGTGACTGTACTTACAAGACTCTGCTATGGTTATGGTCTTCACAGAAGATAGTAACACAATTCCTCTCATAAATTTTATGAGTCATGTGGATGGTCTGGCACCAGCGTGGCAGTACATACATGCCCTGGCCTCACCTTAGGCCAACTGAGTACTGACTCATTATCCAGTAATTACTGTCCCACTCCCTCCCCTCCCACCACTTAGGGATAACATGCCACACATCTGAAAAAGTCTCCAAAAATCATGCACACACAAAAAAACAGATACAGTATATGAAAAACAGCAAAACATAAGGAGTACCACAAGGTGTAATCTAAAGCCTGAGTGTAAACAAGCTATGTCTCAGACACACAGCTCAAACTTTGGCAGATTGTTGCCAAAGTGCTGGATGATTTTTCAGTGTGCACAGACCAATGTTGCTTTTTGCACACATTTTCATTCAAAAAAGTTAATTACAGTCCCTTAATTAACTTAGTAATTTCTGTCCATCTCCTCACCTTGAAAGCCTTACCATCAAACATTAAGCCAGAATTTTTGTAAACAAGCTGAATGAATGTATCATGATAATAGAAATAATACTGTTTTATTACTTCATGCATGTATGCAAAAAGTAAACTTGACTCGATTATTCCTGTCTACCCCACCTTTAAAGTCTTGCCATCCAAGCACTGGGCCAGAGTCCTTGTCAACAAACTGAATGCCTCTTGATAACAGAATTAATATTGTTTTATTACGCTATCCCAAAAAATTTAACTTGATTTTGTCATCTCCTCACCTTCAATGCCTTGCCATCAAACTACAATCCAGAATCTTTGTCAACAAACTGAACAATAACAGAAATTATATTGTTTTATTACTCTATAAAAAAAAGAAAAAAAAAAAATTCCTGTCTGTCTCCTCACTTCCTCACATCATGTTAACAAAGATTATATTATTTTATTGCTCTTTATATGTAACATTGGTGTATCTTTGAGTCCTTTCATGGGAACCAAAAAGGCCTGAAAGTTTACTAAACACACACACACACACACACACACACACACACTAAAAATCCAGCCATCTACGTCACTGAGAGTTGCCCTAGTGGAAATACAGAGTATGAGAGTTCACACTGGTTCTACTCGTTGCTGTTTCGTCTCCAAAGCAGTTAAATTGTTATAATGAGCGGTGAAGAGGGGTCTACTTCGGTCCCCACTATGTTGTTTATGCCAATGGGGACCGTCTCGAAGGCTAGACAGAGAGACCTCGGGATTTGGGGAAGAGGACTGAAGGGTCAGGAAAGCAATGATGAGAAGGAGAATTATCACACTGGAAACTGAAATGAAGGAAATGAAGGATAGATTTGACAAGATGGAGAAGATGGTTGAAACTTTGATCACCGAGAAGGGGGTGTGGAGAGGTGCATATGACGATCTACATAAAAAACAAACGTTATATGAAAAGAAAGCAATGGAATATGAAGGCAAAGTGGAAGAGTTAAATGTAAAACAGGAAAATTGGAAGAAAGAACAAGAGAAAGAAAAGATAGATTTTAGGAAAATTGTGGAGGAACAAACAAAGGCAAACAACAAAAAGCTAACAGAAAAAGTTGTTCAAGTTATAAAACAAAGAAAACTTGGTGAGAGAAACTGAGGATAAGAAAAAAACTGTCGTGGTATTTGGTCTGAAGGAAGAGTATACACCTCAGTGGACTGAAAGAGAAAAGAAGGAAAAGACATGTGTGGAAAAATTAGTGGGGACATTACAAGAAGAAAAAGAGCTAACTGGAGAGATCAAAGAAATTAAAAGAGGAGAAACCGGACATCATGGGAATTGTTGAAATTAAATTGGCAAGTGAAGGGATATATTAAATATTGGTGAAGGAAAATACAACCTCTGAATGAGAAATAGAAAAAAATAAACAGGGAGGAGGTGTGATGCTTCTAATTAGGAAGGATTTATTAGTGGAATCTGTCACATATGGGGTGGAGGAGGCAGAAGTATTGAAAATAAACTTAAGACAGAATATTGTAAGATACTGTAACATTGTGGTGACTTATGTTCCCCCCTATTCCAACTCTTGGAGAGAGGATGAATATAACAAAATGCTTGAGGACACAAGGACACAAGGAGTTATTTGAGGAAAATGACGATATACTCCTGATGGGGGACTTTAACTGTAAAGAGATATCTTGGGAGAATTGGACCACGGAAGGCAGTGAGCCATCATGGGGGAACAAGCTACTAGACCTGGCTATTGAAAATGTCCTGACACAATGGGTTACAGATGACACAAGATTTAGATGAAATGAAGCACCTTCAAGGCTCAATCTAATTTCCACCAAGAAACAAGAAATAGTAGAAGACCTTAAATACATAAACCCAATAGGAAAAAGTGATCATGAGCTGATTCAGTTCACAGCTATGGATAATAACCTCAGTATAAGAAAAGAGGACCACAGAAGAGAATGGCTAAACTACAGCAAAACTAACTTTGGACAACTTAGGAAGTATTTCAGTGAAGTGAATTGGAACATGGTTATTCAAAAGGAGGACATAGAGGAAAAGTGGACAGCTTTCCTGGACATTTATAATAAGGGAGTAGAGAAATGGGTACCCAAAAGATCAACAGAGAACCTTTTCAAAAAGGATTGGTACAACAGGAGATGTGCAACAGCTAGATTGGAGAGAGAAAAAGCATGGAACAAGTGGAAGAAAAACAGGAGACTGGACCTGTGGAACAATTATATAAGGAAGAGGAACGAATTTCTTAAAACTCACAGAGATGAGCAGAAAAATTTTGAAAAGAATGTTGTGGAGAAATGTAAAGACCAACCAAAATTATTTTATAAATTCATTAATGGAAAATTAAAGAGTAAAGATGAAACAAGCACAGTAGAAGCTGGAGAAGAGATAGTGGATAACCCAGAAGAGGTAGCTGAAGTGTTTAACAGATACTTCCACTCTGTGTCTACTAAGGAAAATGATTTCAGAGATGAGAGGACAGCATTAGAAAAAGGGACCGACTTAAAGGAGATTAAAACATCAGTAGATGAAGTAAAGAATATGTTGGAAGACCTGGATGTAAGGAAAGCAATGGGTCCTGATGGTGTCTCCAGTTGGATTTTAAAAGAGCATAGCTCACAATTAGTCTCAGTGTTGCACAATATAATTAGCACCACCCTGGTAAAAGGTAGAGTACCCATAGATTGGAAATGGGCAGATATTACCCCAATCCACAATACTGGAAGTAAAGAAGATCCATTAAATTATAGACCTGTATCACTCACAAGTGTGGTGGCAAAGATTTGTGAAAAGATTATCAAGAACAGATGGGTGAAATACCTAGAAGACAACAATGTGATAACAGAGAAACAGTTTGCTTTCAGAAAAGGGAGATCTTATGTCACAAATTTGATATATTTCTACTCAAGAGTAATAGATATAGTGCCAGAGAGAGATGGATGGGCTAACTGCATATACTTAGATCTGAGAAAAGCATTCAATAAAGTTCCACACAGAAGACTAATATGGAAATTGGAAAAAACTGGAGGACTCAGTGGATCACTTAAAGTGGATGACTGACTTTTTGACAAACAGAGAAATGAGGACAGTAATTAAAGGCAGCAGGTCGAACTGGAGAACAGTAACGAGTGGCTATTTTGTTCACAGTTTATGTAAACGAAGTGACAGAAGGTGTAGAAAGTTACATGAACATTTCCACTCATGATGCTAAGATTATGAGGAAAGTAACAAATGAAGAGGATTGCAATGCTTTAAATCAAGACTTAATTAAGATTAATGAAGGGTTAATGAGGTGGAACATGGAGTTTAATGCTAAAAAATGTAGTGTGATGAGGTTTGGAAAAAGTGTGAAAAGACCAGTTGGCAACTATTACTTAGGGAATGAGGAAATCTCTATAAGATCAGAAGAAAAAGACCTAGGAGTAATTATTACTGATAATTTATCATTTTGGAAGCACATAAACAAAAATTATAGGAGAAACATATAAACTGCTGAAAAACATCAAGATAGTATTCTCCTATACTGATGAAGGTATGATAAAAAACTGATAACAACGATGATACGTCTGAGATTGGAGTACACAGCATCAGTGTGGTCGAAGTTTGAAAAAGGATACAAGAAAGTTAGAAAGAATCCAGAGCTGCAACTAAAATCCTTGCAAGCTTAAGAGAGTATAGTTATGAGGAAAGGTTGAAGAGGTTGGGCCTGACTACACTAGAAAAAAAGAGGGAAAGAGGTGATTTGATAGCTATATATATAGAATACTGGAAAGAATGGAAAAGTCGGACAGAGAAGACCTCTTGATACCAGATACTAGAGACACAAGAGGACATGGAAGGAGACTGAATAGGAGTGTTTGCAGAAGAGACATCAAGAAACATAGCTTCCCACACAGAAGTATAACAGTGTGGAATGAACTTAAGGATGAGACTGTATGTGCAAAGACAATTCATAAATTTAAAGAAAATCTAGATAAAAAGTTGATATGGAGACGGGATGGCACAAGCCTAGTGTGGATCTCGTCCTGTATTTCACAACTAGGTAAATACAACTAGGTAAACACACACACACACACACACACACACACACACACACACACACACACACACACACACACACACAAGAACTGAATGAATACAGAGATGGGATAAGGAATGTAGCCCAGCCCCTGTTTATCACAAGTAGAAAAACAAAGGTGAGAGAGGCAAGAAATGTACATAAACTGATGGATGAATAAAGGAGGAGACAGAACCAGAGGTGTGTAGCTTAGTCCCTGTATACTACAACTACACACACACCTCTGTATCCAGCACAGTAAAGGACAGCTGCATTTCAAACACTGTGTACTGCACCACACTGCTGGACACACCACTCAGCACCAATGCACTGGATGGCTTGGCATACTCAGTCACTGCCAGGCTTTCCTTGATCTTCTCTGCCACCTCCTTCTCCTGCTGCTTGTAGAACAACTTGGCATCCAGAATGACAACACTGCCTTCCTCCTCTGTGGCCTTTGGAGGGGCTTCCTTGGGTGGTGGCTCAATGGGGTCACTCACCTGAGGAAGAGAGGTGGGTATTGGAGGAACACACTACCTCTGTTAATGGTTCAGCTGATGACAAAGTGCAGGAGGACATGATTCAAGGCAGTAAAGGGGCAGAGAACAGTGTTATTTTACCAAAAGGAGTTACAGGAGTGAGAGATGACTCAAGGCAGTAAAGAGACAGAGTAGTGTTTGCCTTAAGAGGAAGCATTGGAGGAAGAGACAACATAAGATCACAAAGGAACAAAGAGCAGAGGTTCACTTTACCAAGAGAGAGAGGCACAGTTGCTGCATGATCCATCCTGGAATCTATTGACGGCCTTCTCAAGACTCTGCACCAGCTTCTTGTAGGGAATCACCTCCCCACCAATTGCTCCCTCCTCCTCCTCACCATTCAGGCTTGTAGTGTGAGCGCTGGCCACTTCAGCCTAAGTAAATTTAAGTTGTATTCTTAAACATTTTGTTCTCTTTAGTAATTATTTTCAGATATAATGAATAGTAAGAATCTCATAGGCAACTTTCCCATTCATTTGGCAGTCCTTGTTAAACTACCACTATCTATCTATCTATATACCAGGCTGGCAATCTCACACAGGATGGCCCACACAAAGCACCACACACTCCTGCACACATCACTCACACTCTTAGCTCCATTGGCTCTTAGTGTAATGGGACAGTCTTGTGGACCACCCTGCTACATCCCAAGAGCTTAGGCACACCACAGCTGTCCACATACTTCCACAGCAAAGCCTCACAGCATAAACTGGTTTGATCCTGCCCTTTCATGGTGAAATCATTCCCTATCACAAGTGTCATAAAAATTACCTTGAAAACTCAGATAAATTCCATTAGATCTCCAATTAGTTGAAACTCCCAAACATTTGAGAATAAGTCTTGCATGTTGAGCTCCTACTAGTAAGGGAGACCAGGCAGCCCAGACAGCCACACCAAACACAGCCACACCCAACATAGCCACAAACAACATGGTCACACATAACACAGACCAACACTGCCATGCACAACACACAGATCCAACAAAGCCAGACTCAACACAGCCACACTGAACACAGCTGCACCCACCACAGTCAGACTCAACACAGACCAGACCCAACATGCATCCTCACTGTGCCCACCTCCAGCCTTCCCTGCTGTCTCTTGGAGAGCTCCTGCATAACACTGATGACCCTGATGTTGTCTGGGGATACCTCAAACAGGCTGGCCAGATTCAACACCACGTTCTGCTCATAAAACTCATCTTCCTTCACCATGAGGCCACTGGTGAGGGTGATCATGGGTGTGGTCTTGATGTCAAGGATGTGGCCTTCGCACAGCACCACATGGACCAACTTAGCACTGCGCTGGAAGAAGCTGGTCCCCATTGCCTGCAGGGGAGGGTCTGGGTGAGCTGGAGAGGTGGCGACAGAGACAGGCATGGCATAATAGTGTTTCCCTTGCCTAAAACTATCAGGGAGAGCTATGACAAAACTGACAGGGAGAGACATGACAAGACTGACAGGGAGGCCTGACAAAACTGACATGGAGACATGACAAGACTGAGAGGGAGGCATGACAAAACTGACAGGGAGGCACAACAAAACTGACATGGGGACATGACAAAATTGAGAAAGGCATAACAAAACTGACAGTGAGAGGCATGACAAAACTAAACAGATAGGGAGGCATGACAAAACTGACAGGGAGAGGCAAGGCTGAGTGGTTGTTCTGTTACCAGCAGGAAGAGACAAGGCAGAGCAGTTGGTCCTTTGCCCCAAACTGACTGGGCAAAGTACAGAGCTCCAGTGCCTCAAACAACACAAAACACACAGCCATTCCTTATATTCCCTACACAACACAACACACAGTCATTCCTTACATTCCCAACATAATGCAACACAACACACAACCATCCCTTACATTCCAAACACAACACGACACAACACAACACAGCACACAGCCATCCCTTACATTGTCCAACATGGGAAGGAAAGCCTGAGGATGGGTGGGGTTCTCAGGCAACAGCTTGTAGCCGGCTGCAGAGGTGTTGAGGTTGGCTGGGGGAACAAAGACACCATCCACATAGGTGTCATAACGCTGAGGCTTTGGGAAGATGAGCAGGACAACGGCCTCAGAGGATGGACTGTGTGGCAGGTGCAGACGCAGCACCTGAAGATGTGATGTGAGTGGAGGGTCAGTGTGGTGAGGTCAGGTTAGAGATGCAGCTCCTGAAATAATAATTGATTGGGTTAAGTTAGATTAGGTTGGCTTAGTGTTGGGTGAGATTGTGCTAGGTTGTGAGGTTAGGCTGGGTTAAATGATGTTAGGTTATGCGTCAAAAAGATTGGTGTAAATTGCCTGCTGTTTATCTTCAATTACAATTATTATTATACCACTGAAAATTACTACAACTACTATTACCATAGCTACAATCACTGTCTACTGTTACTACTACCACCATTACAACCACTACAACACCATTACAAGCACCACAGCAGTACCTGAAGGGGCATGCTGGTCATGGCCATCTCATATGTCATCCCTGATGCCACAACGGAGAAGAAGGTTGAGATTTGCTCCTGATACATGTAGCCAGCACACCAGCCTCTGTCCATCTGTCCATTGAGGAGGTCCACGTACCCACTAGGGCCTGGAGGAGGAGGAGGAGGAGGAGGAGGAGGAGGAGAAGGCATTAGTAACACTCACAAAAAATCCCATGTGGAATTGACAATCTGGTAAATAGATTTATAAGGACAAGATAAAAAAAAAAAGTGGCTTGTGTTGGCAATGAGGGTGATGGGGGAGAGGCGCCGCACCTCAGTGTCTGTGTCCATGCTCTCAATGATCATGAGGCGGTGATGCAGTGAGAGGCACTTCCATGCCTGCCATGATGGAACCACAACAAAGGAAGCATCATGGACAATGCCTGTGGGATGAGACAAAAGGAGAGTACAGGGAGTGGTAAGGGATCTCAAACAACAACAGGTCTTTAATTTTTTAACTGCCTGATTTGGGTGCAGTGTGTGTGTGTGTGTGTGTGTGTGTGTGTGTGTGTGTGTGTGTGTGTGTGTGTGTGTGTGTGTGTGTGTGCACAAGTGTGTGTTGCAGAGCTGTGTGTATATCTGACACACACACACACACACACACACACACACACACACACACACACACACACAAAGTTTGCAATGTAGGTACAAGCAGAAGAGGTAATTAGTGGGTCTTGGAGGTTGTCTGGAGATGAAGAATATAAAAATGTATGGATAAACAGGGATATGGATGAGATTGAAAGGTTGAAGCAAAAGGAGCTGATAAATGAGGCTAAACAAAAAGACAAACAACAAAAAGAGAAGTTTTTCTGAAGAGTAAGAGACATGAGAATAAAGAAATGGTACATCAAACAGTATGTTATACTAATGTAAATGGATTAATGTCAACAAAGATGGAATTAAATGAGTTATTAAACAGAACTGCACCGGATGTTGCTGTATTATGTGAGACAAAATGGAAAAATGAATGGGGAACTCCTGACACTGGTAAATATGATTTATGGATGAAAAACAGAAGTGACAAGGGAGGAGGGGGGAGTGATCATTCTGATTAAAAAGTGTGTTGAAGTGGAGAGGGTAATAAAAAGTGAAGACAAGTCTGAAATTCTACAAGTGATGATTAGAAGTGGAAAAGAAAGGATAATGAATTATGTAGGAGTGTATGTGCCACCTGTGACCAATGCTTGGCAAAAAGAAGAACACGAAGAGACGTTGGTAGATGTGTTAAAAGGTCTTGAAAAGATAGTGATGGAAAGTAGTGATATAGTTATTGTTGGTGATTTTAATTGTAAGGAGATAAAGTGGGAAACACTGACAACTAATAGAAGTGAGACCTCATGGAGTAATAGACTGTTAACCTGAACAGTGGAAAACTTGATGACTCAGTGGGTAGACTGTGATATAAGATTTAGTGGAAGAGATAAACCATCAAGACTTGATTTAGTGTTTACCAAGGACATGGAAATTATTGAAACAATACACTATGATAGCCCTCTAGGTAAAAGTGACCACATGTTGATGGAATTTAATTTGAAAAATGAAAATGTAATCACTGATGAAAATTATAAGGTAAGAAGATTTAAATATAGTAAAGATGATTTTGAAAAATTAAGAAAGTAGTTTGTTGCCATGGGCTGGAAAGACTTTGAAGATGTAGATGTTCCAGAAAATGAGATGAATTTATAAGGAAATATAATTCTGCTGTGGAGAAATTTGTACCTAAAGGAGGAGTGAGATGTAGAAAGGGTAAAGAATGGTTCAATACATAATGCAAAGAAACTACAAATTGTAAATCAAATGGTTGGAATAGATGGAAGAAGAGGAAAACTGAGAGCAGATGGGAGGAATATATTGATGCTAGAAACAAGTACATTGAGATAATAAGAATGGAGAGAAGAAACTATAAAAGAGATATAAAAGATAAGTGTATAAATGAAACCAAACAGGACATGGTGGAGGTTATGAACAATAGTTTCAGATTGTTATTTACTGTGGAAGGGGAGTTTGATGCTGGAAGGGATAAGTTGGTGAGATATATACTGAGTGCAGTCCCAGTCAGTTATGAGGAAATACTTAAAATGATGGAAGAACTTGAAGTAATTAAAGCATCTGATCCAGATGGAGTACCAAACAAGATATTGAAGGAATGTACAGAACAACTGCCTGATAAAATTCAGTCTAGTGGTGACATCACTATCACAGGGAAGAGAACCAAAAGACTGGAAAAGAACAAATATTACACCAACATACAAAAGAGGAAATAAGGAAAATACACTAAAATATAGACCAGTGTCCTTGAATAGTGTTTTTTTTTTTTTATGTAGGAGGGACACTGGCCAAGGGCAACGAAAATCCAATAAAAAAAAAAAAAGCCCACCGAGATGCCAGTCCCAGAAAAGTAAAAAAAATTGAAGGATAAGTGTCTTGAAACCTCCCTCTTGAAGGAATTCAATTCATAGGAAGGTGGAAATACAGAAGCAGACAGGGAGTTCCAGAGTTTACCAAAGAAAGGGATCAATAATTGAGTATACTGGTTAACTCTTGCATTAGAGAGGTGGACAGAATAGGGGTGAGAGAAAGAAGAGTCTTGTGCAGCAAGGCTATGGGAGGAGGGGAGGCATGCAGTTAGCAAGATCATAAAAGCAGTTAGCATGAAAATAGCGGTAGAAGACAGCTAGAGATGCAACATTGCGGCGATGAGAAAGGCTGAAGACAGTCAGTTAGAGGAGAGGAGTTGATGAGACGAAAACTTTTTTATTCCACCCTGTCTAGAAGAGCGGCATGAGTGGAACCTCCCCAGACATGTGAAGCATTCTCCATACATGGACGGATAAGGCCCTTGTACAGAGTTAGCAGCTGGGGGGATGAGAAAAACTGGCAGAGACATCTCAGAACACCTAACTTCATAGAAGCTGTTTTAGCTAGAGATGAGATGTGAAGTTTCCAGTTCAGATTATAAGTAAAGGACAGACCAAGGATGTTCAGTGTAGAAGAGGGGGACAGTTGAGTGTCACTGAAGAAGAGGGGATAGTTGTCTGGAAGACTGTGTCGAGTTGATAGATGGAGGAATTGAGTTATTGAGGCATTGAACAATACCAAGTTTGCTCTGCCCCAATCAGAAATTTTAGAAAGATCAGAAGTCAGGCGTTCTGTGGCTTCCCTGCATGAAATGTTTACCTCCTGAAGGGTTGGACGTCTATAAAAAGACATGGAAAAGTGCAGGGTGGTATCATCAGCGTAGGAGTGGATAGGGTAGGAAATTTGATTTACAAGGTCATTGATGAATAATAAAAAGAGAGTGGGTGACAGGACAGAACCCTGAGGAACACCACTGTTAATAGATTTAGGAGAAGAACAGTGACCGTCTACCACAGCAGCAATAGAACGGTCAGAAAGGAAACTTGAGAGAAAGATAGAAGCCATAGGGGGGTAATTTGGAAATCAAGACTTTGTGCCAGACTCTATCAGGAGCTTTTGATATGTCCAAGGCAACAACAAAAGTTTCACCAAAATCTCTAAAAGAGGATGACCAAGACTCAGTAAGGAAAGCCAGAGGATCACCAGTAGAGCGGCTTTGACGGAACCCATACTGGCAATCAGATAGAAGTTTGTGAAGTGACAGATGTTTAAGTATCTTCCTGTTGAGGATAGATTAAAAAACTTTAGATAGGCAGGAAATTAAAGCAATAGGACAGTAGTTTGAGGGATTAGAACAGTCGCCCTTTTTAGGAACAGGCTGAATGTAGGCAAACTTTCAGCAAGAAGGAAAAGTAGATGTTGACAGACAGTGCTGAAAGAGTTTGACTAGGCAAGGTGCAAGCGCGGAGGCACAGTTTCGGAGAACAATAGGAGGGACCCCATCAGGTCCATAAGCCTTTCAAGGGTTTAGGCCAGCAAGGGCATGGAAAACATCATTGTGAAGAATTTTAATAGGTAGCATGAAGTAGTTAGAGGGTGGAGGAGAGGGAGGAACAAGCCCAGAATCGTTCAAGGTAGAGTTTTTAGCAAAGGTTTGAGCAAAGAGTTCAGCTTTAGAAATAGATGTGATGGTAGTGGTGCTATCTGGTTGAAATAAAGGAGGGAAAGAAGAAGAAGAAGCAAAGTTATTGAAGATATTTTTGGCTAGATGCCAGGAGATATTTTTGGCTAGATGTCAGAGAGTCATGAGGGTAGTTAGATCTTGAAAAATTTTGACACTTTCTATTAATGAAGGAGTTTTTGACTAGATGGAGAACAGATTTGGCATGGTTCCGGACAGAAATATAAAGTGCATGAGATTCTGGTGATGGAAGGCTAAGTACCTTTTGTGGGCCACCTCTCTATCATGTATAGCACGAGAACAAGCTGTGTTCAACCAAGGTTTGGAAGGTTTAGTCCGAGAAAAAGAGAGAGGAATGAATGTATGCCTCCATGCCAGACACTATCACCTCTGTTATGCATTCAGCGCACAAAGACGGGTCTCTGACACAGAAGCAGTAGTCATTCCAAGGAAAATCAGCAAAATACCTCCTCAGGTCCCCCCAACTAGCAGAGGCAAAATGCCAGAGGCACCTTTGCTTAGGGGGATGCTGAGGAGGGATTGGAGTGATAGGACAAGATACAGATATGAGACTGTGATCGGAGGAGCTCAATGGAATAGAGAGGGTGACAGCATAAACAGAAGGATTAGAGGTCAGGAAGAAGTCAAGAATGTTGGGCATATCTCCAAGACGGTCAGAAATACAAGTAGGGTGTTGCACCAATTGCTCTAGGTCGTAGAGCATAGCAAAGTTGAAGGCTAATTCACCAGGATGGTCAGTGAAGGGAGAGGAAAGCCAAAGCTGGTGGTGAACACTGAAGTCTCCAAGAATGGAGATCTCTGCAAAAAGGGAAGAGTGTCAGAATGTGCTCCACTTTGGAAGTTAAGTAGTCAAAGAATTTCTTATAATCAGAGGAGTTAGGTGAGAGATATACAGCACAGATAAATTTAGTTTGAGAGTGACTCTGTAGTCGTAGCCAGATAGTGGAAAACTCGGAAGATTCAAGAGCATGGACATGAGAGCAGGTTAAATTGTTGCGCACATAAATGCAACATCCAGCTTTGGATTGAAAATGAGGATAGAGAAAGTAGGAGGGAACAGAAAAAGGGCTACTGTCAGTTGCCTCAGGCACCTGAGTATCAGTGAGGAAAAGAAGATGATGTTTAGAAGAGGAGAGGTGGTGTTCTACAGACTGAAAATTAGATCTTAGATCACAAATGTTGCAGAAGTAAATGAAGAAAAAATTGAGGGGGTGTCAAGATACTTAGGGGCGTCATCAGCAGAGCAGTCCAACCAGGGGACATTTGTGGTCCCCTCCCCAGATGAGGACTCCAAAGCTGGTGTAGGAGTTGCCATGAATTTTGAAATTTTGAGTGAAGGTTGTGTGTGTTATTAGGTGCTTGTAGTTTTGTGTGGAGGAAGAGAGTTGTCTTTATAGGGCAGGCTGTGACTGCCCCCTTGTGTTGTGAGACACAAAAGGAAAAGTTCAGTGAGATCACAGGTAGGTTTAATGATAAGTTCACAGTACCCCCTGATCCAGTGCTTTAGACCTCACTGGGAGTAATTATTGTTTTAGCAGGTGTCTACTGCCTCCTCCTGAAGGAAAATTATGTGAAAGAACAATAAAGGAAAGATGGATGGAACACCTGGAAAAAGATGAAGTTTTAGTAAATTGTCAATTTGGATTTAAAAGGGGAAGATCATGCTCCATAAACTTACTGTCCTTTCATTCAAGGATAGTTAATATTGTGCAGGAGAGAGATGGATGGGTGGATGGTGTCTACTTAGACTTGAAGAAAGCAAAGTACATCCCAAAGATTGCTAAGGAAGATTAAAAAATTATGGAAAATTTGGAGGAAGACAGCTGGAGTGAATGGAGGATTATCTGGATGATAGAGAGATGAGAACTGTAATACAAGAACAGAATTCATCTTGGCTAAAAGTAACTAGTGGTGTCCCACAGGGGTCAGTTTTAGGACCAATAAAGTTTGTAATATATGTGAACGACATAAATGAAGAAACAGATAGTTATATGAACTTATTTGCAGATGATGCTAAACTGATGAGAAGGATAGATAATGTAAATGACTGTATGGTACTGCAAGATGATGTAAATAAGATAAATAGATGGAGTAAATCTTGGCAAATGGAATTCCATTTCAGTAAATGCAAAGTAATGGAGTTTGGTAAGAGTAAGAAAAGAATACAATATTATTATGATATGGATGGTGTGAAGTTAAAGAAGTCAAAAGAGGAAGTAGATTTGGGAGTAACAGTTACTGAAAATTTGACACATTGATAAAATTACTGGAGACAGTGAAATTGTTAAAAAGAATAAGAATGGCACTCATAATTGGAAGAAAAAAATGATAAAAAGTTGTTGATTTCCATGATAAGACTAAGATTGGAATATGCAGCAGTGGTGTGGTCTCATCATACAAAGAGGAATATTATAAAATTAGAAAAAGCATAAAGAGCAGTCACTAAGATGGTTTCAGAGTTGAGTAAATTGACCTATGAAGAGAGATTAAGAATGTTGGAAATTCCTACCCTTGAAAATAGGAGAGAGAGAGGAGATTTAATAAACATCTATAGAATGATAAATGGTATGGAAAATGTGAAGAAGAAGGTTTTTATAAATTTAGACACAGAGAGTACAAGGGGTCACAGCAAGAAGTTGAAGAAAGTTAACTGTAGAAGAGACATTAAGAAGTATAGTTTTCCTCACTGAAATGAGAACAAATGGAATGAACTCAGTGAAGACGTTGTCAATGCCGAAACTGTCAGTGCTTTTAAAACCAAACTGATAGATATAGAGACGCTGTACTATGAGATTACTCCCCTCCCGTACACCACAACTAGATACACACAACTAGGTAAATATACACACACACACACACACACACACACATGGAAGTGAGAGAGAGAGAGAGAGAGAGAGAGAGAGAGAGAGAGAGAGAGAGAGAGAGAGAGAGAGAGAGAGAGAGAGAGAGAGAGAGAGAGAGAGAGAGAGAGAGAGAGAGAGAGAGAGAGAGAGAGAGAGAGAGAGAGAGAGAGAGAGAGAGAGAGAGAGAGAGAGAGAGAGAGAGAGAGAGAGAGAGAGAGAGAGAGAGAGAGAGAGAGAGAGAGTGTGGGCTCGCTCACTCTGAGTTGCCAAACATCATTTCAAGACATATGGGTGCAAAATACAGGCTGCCAAGATTAAAAAGAGCCTTCATATCATATGATGTAAGTCACAGTTACATGCTGTTCATCATATGATAAATGTTGCAGTTTATGGGTTAAGGACATTAACCTAACATAACCAGACCTAAACCTTAATAGAAAAAATAAAGAGTCCAAGGTGTGGTTTGCAGACCTCCTCTTCCTCATCCTCAAAGGGTACTGGTGCCATCGATTGTTCAGCACTCAACTAATTTTGGCAAAACACTGTGCAATCTTAAGAATTGTATGCCTTGCTTATGGAACTGCATGATAAAATCCAAGTATTTAAATTTGTGTGCACTGCACTCAGGTGACTGGCTGAAAATAAATGATGCATTGCCTGGAAGTAAGTGACATTTAACGACATTCTAATGTCATTAAAAGTACAGTTCTCATTTGCTGAACAAAAGAGATGCAAGAGAGCATGCATCATTACATACTGGAAACAAACATACGAACACATGCATCACACTATATCTCTCCAAGTAAACCCTGTCAGCATGGACTTACAATTTGTGACGCAGTGTACGATGGATCACGTCACTAATGTAACCGTGAGTGACCCTAAAACAACCCTCACAGCCATATTGTACAGTATGTATTCATCACCAATATCCACATAATTTAGCTGCTTCATGAGGAGCTGCTATAGCTAAGATTATTCAATGTCACTATCTCTTTTTGAAAAAGCATAATATTTTGAGCAGTAAAAAAATTTATCTCAGTCTGAAAAATTATCATGATCAACATGTTTACCAAGAAGTGGCCCCAAAAAACAGGTATACACTGTCACTCTATTGCAGTGTCTTGCATTGGCTAATGATCATAGGGGCCTTCCTGGGGAGGGAGTGGGAAGATGGCTAATGTGGGAAAGGAAGAGGTAAAAGAGAGGGCTGAGACTCACCTGCGCTGATGTTGCTTGGTCAACTTCACATAAGGGTCATTTAGCTGTCTCGTCAACCAGTCCTGTGAGCTTTTACTTTTTCCTCTCAGATTTTTAGGCACAGTCTTGTAAGCAGCACATGATGTACAAGAGTAACAGCTGCCCTGTACAGTGGCAGTGTGTCTTGAAGCCATCACTCCCACTACCCTGTTGTGTTCTTGTTCTTGTTGGGGATTTGAGGGGCTGTGCAGGCTGTGGTGCCACAACCTCTAGAGGCCTGGAGGTGCTGGCAGCAGGCAAGTTATCCAGTTATATTCTGGTGAGCTGCTGGAGGAAGACCCTGGTATGGTTAAGTGTCTTGAAGGCCAAGCTGGGGTCTTGGAAACCACCCAAGAGGTCTGCTAGTGATGGCCTGTGGATGTGGAGTAATAACACTGAGTGGAGAAGAGCAGTGTGGTGGGAGAGGTGGTGAGAAGGACTGGGTGGGAACTGGCTCCAGAATGCATGTTGCAAATGTTTAAAATATGTATGCAATCATTAACATTATTTTGGAAGTCTTGCAAATGATATCTACGAATGAGCAAAATATTATTTTTGATGACATAAAACGCACCTTTTTTCTCCCCCAAAAATGTCTCAGAAAATGAGCCTGCATCTTATAAGACAAAGGTTCAGCTTTGGGACAGTGGCCAGTGGTAAGTCTGTGGCAACAGTGGCCCTTCGATCAAATCCCAAACATCTTCACATACATAAACAAAGTGATGATCAATTCTATACCACAAAAACAATTCTTTTTTACAAGATAACAATGCATAACAGGTCATACTTACTAGTAATTCACATAAAATAACACCAGTCAGGAAGAAATTAGGTGATGACTCTTACATTTCATGTACCAAAACAAACTTGCAGTTGGTTGCAAACCAAACCTGGTGACAATTGCAGGATTCACTGCGTTTCTTAGTATGATGCCATTATTCCTTGAGGTAAGACACACCTCCATACAACTGGAATTGTACCTATCTTTTAAGATTCTTACCTTGCATACATGTTCAACAAAACTTGAAGCTAATGAGAAACTATTGCATTCTTAAAAATAGCTTACTACCTAACAAAATAAAAGATTTTATAAGTGAAGAGAGTGTCATGAAGTAGGGCGACTCATGGTGATGGTTTGTACTGAATATTTCAAATAAAAATACATTGTAGAGAATAAGGTGAATCTGTTTTCACACATCCTTATGCTTTGAAAATGTACTAAAATATACAACTAGGATCATTTGTAGAATGATGATAAAAAAATGTGATGTACAAACTTTATTACAATCTGGCCTCTGACAATGTCACTGTCTATGCCACATTTGTTTACATCTCACAGCAGGATTAGTCTAAGTACTAGTGTTGGTAGGTCCTAGCAAATATTAAGGTTTTTTAAATGTAAAATATTGAGATCTAATAAGGATCTGAATACATATAAGAGGGCTTCAAATGTCAGGTGAAACCCTCCACTTCATATTCAGAGCTTAAACCTGTTTACTTACCTTTTTTTTTTTTTTTTATGCCTGCCCAAACTGAGGTGCGTCTTATTGAGTCCATGTGTCTTATAAGCCATTAATTATGGTATAATGAAATACGAATAAGTGTCTGCATCCAGCATTTGAAGAAGCTGCATAAACAATATGAAAATATTTCATTCATGCTGGCTAATATTAGGCACTGATTTAGTGTTGTCATAAGCTCAATAGTTTTTTGTACTCCGATTGGTATATATATATATATATATATATATATATATATATATATATATATATATATATATATATATATATATATATATATATATATATATATATATATATTTATTTATGCAAGCCCAGTGACACATCATAAAGAGTTAAGACTGCTAAACAGAGAGGGAAACCTGTGACCATAGTCCTCATGAGTAAATAAAAAAAACTTATGTCCATAGATATGCAAAATAAATTGTTTGCTGATTGTACTACATGTAGCCCTTCATCTCTCAAATTATAATGCAATATTTTTCAGGTACCAAAGATTTTTCAAGGGGAGTGCATTAATGATGCATATATCGAGTTTGTCTAAATCTGAAATGTTTGAGGTGCATTTATCACATTTAAACCTAGTCAATTTCACATAAACCAATGGCAATCAAGAGGAATAGAGAAGCTCCAGTGGGGAATTATATGAAACAGACATTTTCTGATGTTGCTGTATCATATGCTTAATTGCCATACTTTTAAACCTTCTGCCAATGCTGGTGATCACCTGGCCAAACTGCACCAGACAATCAAGATAGTGGGAAGTCCTTACTTTAAAAAAAATCCAAAGTTCACCAAGGTTGTCAATCAGCGGGGTGGGCAAGCATGAGTGGTCACCAATGCTTACATCTCATATTCCTGCCCAACTCAGCACATCACTGACAGAAAAAAATGTATGAGAAACAAATTTGTTTACATCTGCTGCAGTCACCATGGCAACCAGCAAAGAAGTGACGGTTTGTTGGGCTACTCCTTTATCATTTTTTGATAAGGAAATCCTCATTAACATGGTAAAAGAGCATATTAATGTAATAAATAACAAGAGCACAAAGTTTTATACAGTAAACAAGAAGGCAATGGAGTGGCTAAGAAGTTTTGTGACGAGTGGGCATCACAAGACTCACCAGCACATGAGGAAAATGTGAAAAAACATCAGAAATGGATGTGAAACATTGTTTGACATTGTTTATGATGTTATATAATGCATGGTAATATGAACTGGGTGACATTGATGTCTGTGTGTGTGTGTGTGTGTGTGTGTGTGTGTGTGTGTGTGTGTGTGTGTATTTACCTAGTTGTATTGTACAGGGCACGAGCCAAAGTTCATTTCGTCCTGTCTCCATAACCATGCTTATTCAGTTTCTCTTTAAACATGTGTACACCGTTTGCCAAAACCACTTCTTTCTTCGAATCATTCCAGATTTCAAGAGTTCGATACGGGAAACTATTTCTTGATGTAGCTCAAACATCCACTCTATTTTATTCTCAAACAGATGAGAAACACTGTTTATGAAGTTGTATAATGTATGACGTGAATAGGGTGATGTTGGTATCTGTGTGTGTGTGTGTGTGTGTGTGTGTGTGTGTGTGTGTGTGTGTGTGTGTGTGTGTGTGTGTGTGTGTGTGTGTGTGTGTGTGTGTGTGCATTGTACAGGGCACAAGCCAAAGTTTATTTTGTCCTGTCTCCATAACCATATTTATCCAGTTTCTCTTTAAACATGTGTACACTGTTTGCCACAACCACCTCTTCCTTCAAATCATTCCAGATTTCAATAGTTTGATACAGGAAGCTGCATTTCTTGGTGCCGCTCAAACATCCACTCTTCTTTATTTTCTTCCCATGTCCCCTCACCCATCTCTCTCCCTCCTCCATCTGTGATAGCAAGTCAATTCTGTCTATTCTTCCTATATTGTTTACTAATTTGTACATTGTTATCAGGTCTCCTCTTATTCTTCTCTCTTGTAGCGTTGGTAATCCCATCTCTTCAAGTCTTTCTTCATAGCTTAAGTCTTTCAGTTCTGGTACCATCTTTGTTGCTATCCTCTGTATTCTTTCCAGTTTCTGTATATCTTTTTTTCCTATTTGGACCCCAAACTAACGCTGCGTGCTCCAATTTAGGTTATATCATTCTTGTTATAATTTTCTTCATTATTTCTCTATCTAAATAGTTAAATGCCACCCTAATGTCTGTTAAAAGGCTGTATGTAGAGCCAAATATTATGTTTATGTGCCTTCTTTTTCTTCATGAATTTTTTGTTATTATTTCTCTTTCCATTTTGTAATTCAATGAAGATATCTTTTTACTTTTTCCTATTTCCAACACATGGCATTTTCTGGCATTGAATTCTAGTTTCCATCTTTGGCTCTATGTATGTATCTTGTCAATATCCTTTTGTAACTCCTTGCAGTCATTTTCATCCCTTACTATTTTCATTATTTTTGCATCATCAGCAAAAAGGTTTATATAACTATTTAGATCCTCTGTCATATCATTTACATATATTTGAAACATAATAGGTGCCAACACAGATCCTTGTGGTACCCCACTTGTCACTTTGCGCCAACTTGAATTAGCGTCTCTGATTACTGTTCTCAATTCCCTCCCTTGTCAATAATCTTCTATCTCAACATTGCTCCCTTTAGCCCTCCTTCATTCTCTGACTTCCACATAAGACTTTTGTGTGGAACTTTATCAAATGCTTTTTTAGAGATCCAGGTGTACTGCACAAACCCATCCATCCCTCTCTTGCACTCCATCTATTACTCTTGTACAGAAGCTCAGTAGATTTGTGACACAGGATATCCCTTTCCTGAATCCAAATTGCTTTTCTGTAATTATCTTTTCATCTTCTAAATACTGCACCCATCTGTCTTTAATCACTATTTCACAAAGCTTGCTTACAATACTTGTTAGTGACACTAGTCTGTAATTCAATGGTTCCATTTAACTTCCCTGTTTGTATATTGGGACTTTGTTAGCTCTTTTCCATTCCCTTGGTACTTTTTCTTCTCTCAACAAGCTGTTAATTATATCCCATATGGGTTTTTCCATTTGTTCTCTGCATTCTTTTAATATCCATCCATTTACTTGATCTGGTCCCACAGCTTTTCTAACATCCAGCTCTTCAGCAGTTTCTTGATTTGTTGTCTCTTTACTTGTATTTCCTGTATTCCCTCATTCTGTGATACCACTTTCAGTGCCACAAAATCAGTTTCCTTTGTAAATGTGGACTGAAAACTCTCATTCATTAGTTCACTCATCTCCTCAGTAGTTTCATAAGTTCTTCCTTCTCTTCTTAACTTGTTTATGTCATCCCTATGTTTCATTTTCCTGTTTATGTATCTGTAGAAGAGTTTGGGCTCTTCCTTGCATTTTCTTATTATCTCACTTTCAAAATTTCTTTCTTCTTCTTTTCTTATTATACCATATTCATTCCTTGCCTTTCTGTATTCTTCCCTAGTATTTGTGTTCAGTTGTCTCATCATTTCCTCCAAGCCCTGTCCTTTTTTCTTTTTGCTTCTACTCACCTGCCATTATACCATTCATGCTTCCCAATTTACACTTTATAACTTGGCACAAACTGTTGCACCCCCTCTCTATACTTACTCAAAAATATCTCATTTTTCTTGCACTACTTTACTTTTAAATAGTTCTTCCCAGTTAATTTTTCCATAAAATTTATTAAGTTCTGCAAAGTTTGCCTTAGAATAGTTGTCTCCCATTTCAAAATTGTTCATTCCTGTGCAACAATTTTCCTCCTGTGGCATTACTTCTATTGTCACATGATCACTTCTTCCCAGTGGACTCAGACAATGTATACTTGATCTACTTTCTGGGATTTTTTGTAAACACTAAGTCCAACTGTGATGGTTCTTCTTCTTTGTATCTTGTAAGTTCGTTCACCCACTGTCTCATTGTATTCACCATCATGGTAAGCATGGTATGCTGGTGATATCACCCTGCACTTTTTCACGTCTTTTCGTAGACGTCCAACCCTTCAGGAAGTAAACAGTTCATGCAGGGAAGCCACACAACGTCTGACTTCTGATCTCTCAAAAATTTCTGATTGGAGTAAAGCAAACTTGGTATTGTTCAATGCCTCAAAAACTCAATTCCTCCATCTATCAACTCAACACAACCTTCCAGACAACTATCCCCTCTTCTTCAATGACACTCAACTGTCCCCCTCTTCTACACTGAACATCTTTACTTGTATTCTGAACTGGAAACTTCACATCTCATCTCTAGCTAAAACATCTTCTATGAAGTTAGGTGTTCTGAGACATCTCTGTTATTTTTTCTCACCCTTCCAGTTACTAACTCTGTACAGGAGCCTTATCTGTCTATGTATGGAGTATGATTCACATGTCTGGGGGATTCCACTCATACCAGTCTTCTAGACAGGATGGAATCAAAAGCTTTTCATCTCATCAACTCTCTTCTGTCTTCAGCCTCTTTCTCATTGCTGCAATGTTGCATCTCTAGCTGTCTTCTACCACTATTTTCATGCTAACTGCTCTTCTGATCTTGCTAACTGCATGTCTCCCCTCCTCCCATGGCCTCACTGCACAAGACTTGTTTCTCTCATCCCTGTTCTGTCCACCTCTCTAATGAAAGAGTTAACCAGTATTCTCAGTCAGTCACTCATCCCTTTCTCTGGTAAACTCTGGAACTCCCTGCCTGCTTCTGTATTTCCACCTTCCTATGATTTGAACTCTTTCAAGAGGGAGGTTTCAAGACACATATCCTTCAATTCTTGACTACTACTTCTGAGCTAATCCGGGTCTGGTATCACAGTGAGCTTTTTTTTTTTATTGGATTTTTGTTTCCCTTTGCCAGTGTCCCTCCTACATAAAAAAATAAATAAGTAAATATATATGAAAAATAAGTTTACTCCATGACCCAACATTTTCTTTCACTTCCATCTTCTGCCAGTTCATTCCTTTAGTGTTGAAGCTGCCTACTAAAAGCACTTTGTTACTTTTCCTTATCATTTCCTGTGCTATTTCTTGTTTTTAGTTGTATAGTTTTATATCTATCAGTTTCCCATGCATTAGTTTTTGGTGGTATGTACATCACAGTAACTTTCCTTTTTTTCATTTCATTTGATCTTAATCACAACACTCAAAGTTTCTGCCATTCCATCGCCATATTCCACTTCCTCAACAACAATATCCTCTTTCACCAATATCATTGTTGCTCTTCCTCCCTTTCCTTTTCTGTCTCTCCTCCATGCACTACAACCTTCCTTTGCAAATTCCAACTTTATTTCCTCTTAGTATGATTTAAATTAAACAAACCACATCTGGTTTATTGTTCTTTAGGTAGTCTTTAAGTTCCATCTGGCTCAACACCAAACCATCTACATTAGTATACATAATCTTTAAACTTCTGCTTGGTGTGGCATCTTTGTGGCACCATTTCCTCACTTTCATGTCCACAACTTTCCAAGCAAATCTCCTCGCTCGTTCTTGTGTTCTCTCCTCATTTTTTGACTGGGCCTCTACTCTACTACTTTCCTCTACTTTACTCTTTCAGTTTACTTCTCTCTCCTTTATTCATATTTATTCATTCCTTCTACTTTTGCCAATTTTCTTGTTCTTTGCAAGACATATTTCACTGCTGTTTGTGCCATGAATCTTATTTTCATTGGTCTTGTTCCATTTTCACTGTATTTTCCAATCCTGTAAACCTCTTCAATTTGTTCAACTATCTCCTCTCCTTCCTCCGCCACTTCTGCTATAATTTCCTTAGTCTTTTTTGCCTCTTCTTTCTCTCTAGCTATTTTCATTAGTAAGTTCTTCTCCTTGACCCCAAATACCACCACAAACATCTTTCTCTGTACGATGTCTCTCACAAGATTACTTTTTTTCCTTTATTATTTTAATCAATTGCTTTTCCATGTCCTTATTGTGTTCCTGTTGCTGTTGCCTTATGATCTTATCTATATTCACCTTTTGTTGTTGTTCTCTCTCTTCTTTCCAACTTTTGACTTCTGCTGTCACTGACTCTTTCACTTTCCCAACCTTAATCTCTCTCTCTCTCTCTCTCTCTCTCTCTCTCTCTCTCTCTCTCTCTCTCTCTCTCTCTCTCTCTCTCTTGTAAAGCTTTCTTTAACTCCTTGTTCTCTTCCTTGAGTTTCTTGATTTCTTTGTAGTACTTTTTGTTTAAGTTCACTATTATTGTCACCTCTTCTCTCAGTTCTTTGTTTTCTTTTTCTCTTTCCATCTTCCTCTTCTTCATCTCTATTATATCACTGGATATCTTTTTACATTGCCACCACCCACCTCTCTCTCTCTTCCTTCCATGTCTTTATTATTGCTACTAAATTATGATTTTATCATATTTTCACATTTTCTTCAATTTTCCATATTTGTTTATTTGTATAAGCTACACTGAGGTCTTCCTTGAAACCCTCAAAAATATTTGCTGTGTCCGCCACCATCTTCCTTCTTGGTATCACTGACAAGACAATGTTTACCCATACACTACTCTCCCATTCACCTTTTTGCTCACTTCCCAATTTACACTTCACTTCCCCTGCACTCACACATCACACAATTCCCTATTATAGAGACAGGACTCAAGCTCAGCCCCCTGTACAACCAAAACTTAGGTAACTCCTTAGAGCTGCTGTGGATGTGTCCAATTAGCTGGGCAGCACAGTGTGTGTGTGTGTGTGTGTGTGTGTGTGTGTGTGTGTGTGTGTGTGTGTGTGTGTGTGTGTGTGTGTGTGTGTGTGTGTGTGTGTGTACTAACAATACAGGGTGTACCATGAATTAAGGTACATACCTTAGGATATGATAGTTCAACTAATCCTAAGTCAAAAATACTCTATACACACACATGCTGTTTGCTTTATTTTGTGAGAAATTAACCTGTAAGTTGTGTATTGTGGGAGCGGCTTCCCTGGGATCAGTCTCCTGATGATGGATAGGTGGTGGAGGCCCACAGGAATAGCCAGCAAGATCCCTTCACCTAACACCAATGGATTTCTTTCCTTTGGGGACTCATGAAATCCTTGGTATACAAGAACAAATCACGTTACAGAGAGGAGTTGATTCACAGCATTGAGGAAGCTGCAGAGCAGATAAGGAATGACAGGAGCAAAAAGATGCACTTTGGCTATCACTTGATTGACAAGGCTTGCCATTTAAATGTCAAGATCACAACTGTCAAAGGGGATGACATTTGCAGTGAACTGCCATGTGTGTTTTAAAAAGTAGCACTGAATAACCACTGTATTGTTGTGTTACCTGCACATTTTCTTCACTGGCACATACAAAAATTTAATCTGTTATTTGCTATTTCCTGTAAGGATTTGACTGCATACAATGTACACAAAAATTTATCACTTAATGCTACGCAGCACCACGCGAGTACGTAGCGAGCCAAGGAGGGGAGGAAGGAGGCGGAGGCACACCCAGGCAAGCAGCTCCCGCAACTCACAACTTAGCTACACATTAATTTTTCACAAAATAAAACAAAACACAGCATATGTGTATAGAGTATTTTCAACTTAGAATTACTTGAACTATCATACCTAAAGTGTGTACCTAAACTTGCACGACACCCTGTGAAAACTAAGAAAAACACAACAATCTACTGCTAAAACACAGGGCATTACAAGCTTAATTCCTATACAGTTATTTCCAGTAGTCAGGATAAAGTCAGGTTACACTGGTTTAGGTAACATAAGGTAAGACTAGATTCACATGCATACACATGCAGGCACACTATATGTACACACCAGCATATGTGAGGAACTGGTACAGCCTGTCCTGGGAGTCCACGTACCTTCCTATCTTGGTCACTTCAGACGCGCCTCTTCCGGTAACGCAGACAGTGACATTCATGGGGCCGACCAGCTTAGCCTTGGAGCGACAAGTAACCTTCTCCCTTGTCAGTGTGTCACAGAGCTCCAGGTTGTCGTCCACTATATCACAGGGGACGCCTCCAACAAAGGCCCTGTTATGAGAGTTAAGGATGTGAGGTAAGGCTACAGCTTGAAATGTGCATTCCCCAATATCCCAGTGCCTTTTCTTTATCAACAGGCTCTAATAGTGTTTGGAGCTCCCCTGATTGGAGTGGTAATTTAAAAGGCTTTAGTGGATGTTATCAGGGTTTTCAAGGGCATTTTCATGATTCAAGTAATGGTTTAATAAGGTTAGTAATAGTTTAACAGACTTTAATGGATGTTACCAGGGTTTTCAAGGGTGTTTTTATGATCAAGTAATGGTTTAATAATGCTAGTGACAGTTTAACAAGTTTCAGTGGATGTTGTCAGGGTTTGCAAGGATGTTTCTGTGATTCAAGTAATGGTTTAAAAGGGTTAATGATACTGTAACAGGTTTTAGCAGATGTTGTTATGGTTTGCAAGGGTGTTTTCATGATTCCAGTAACAGATTAAGGAAGGACAGTGATTAAAACTAAACTAAAAACTCCACAACACAACACATACTTGGTAAAAACATTCCCACTCTTAGCTTCACTGGAGACAAGATCAGTGTGGTCAAGCTTGCAGTGTTTGCTGTTGTGGAAACTGCCATGAAGATCCAAAAGAGAGCCTGGCAATGACCAAAGAAGAGCTACTGTCTCAATAGTAGGTGACCTTGCCCAGCGATACTAAGGAGAGAGTGACACAGGAGGATGAGGAGATGAGGAGATGAGATGAGGCATGAGAGAAACATGTAGAACTGGGAGAGAAAGGGAGGAGGAGATGTGTATGAGTGCAATACATGCTGTGGATGTAAGGGGATGACCTCTAATGAATGGAAGAAGGGAATAGAGTGCTAGAGAGAGAGAGAGAGAGAGAGAGAGAGAGAGAGAGAGAGAGAGAGAGAGAGAGAGAGAGAGAGAGAGAGAGAGAGAGAGAGAGAGAGAGAGAG
The DNA here is from genome assembly GCF_035594125.1 of Scylla paramamosain. Lineage (NCBI taxonomy): Eukaryota > Metazoa > Arthropoda > Malacostraca > Decapoda > Portunidae > Scylla > Scylla paramamosain. Next base: position 177,446 of record NW_026973727.1, read on the forward strand.
AGAGAGAGAGAGAGAGAGAGAGAGAGAGAGAGAGAGAGAGAGAGAGAGAGAGAGAGAGAGAGAGAGAGAGAGAGAGAGAGAGAGAGAGAGAGAGAGAGAGAGAGAGAGAATGAGAGCATGCAAGAACAGAAATAAATGGAGAGAAGAATAGTGAAAGAGATGAGAGAATGAGTTAGTTCATGCAAATATGAGAAAACATGCATAGACAAAAATAAATGAAGGTCAGAATGATGAGAGAGAGAAGGATGAGAGGAGGAAGAGAAGAGGTAAGTGGGGAGACGAATGCTGAGAGAGAAAGAGATGAGAGAAGGAGAGAGTTGGTGTACAAATCTGGCTGTTGTAACTGCCCAAGCTGAATAAAAAGATACAAGTTAATGGTATTTTCAAAGGACACATACCACTTAAAGTTCAAAGAAGGGATGGATGCAGATTAATTCATGTTTTACTATTTTTATTTTAGTTTAGTGAAATGAAATTACTATGGCTTATTTGAATGAAGGAAAAATGTCTCTGGAAGGGCTTGTGTCAGTGAGGAAATGGTTCACACACACACACACACACACACACACACACACACACACACACACACACACACACACACACACACACACACACACACACGGACTTAATCACTTTATATAGCTAAAATATACATGTGACACAAATGTACAGGTAATGATTCTCTCTCTCTCTCTCTCTCTCTCTCTCTCTCTCTCTCTCTCTCTCTCTCTCTCTCTCTCTCTCTCCCAACCTACCAATACAGAGTGTGAGGAGTCTGGCACACACACCCCATCCACACACACAACAATGCTGTACACTTGGGGAGCCTTGGAGTCTGCACTGCACTGCCTGAGGTAAAAGAGAACAAGAATGACAGAAAAAATACTGGTTCATATTTACTGCAGTTCATTGCCATACACAGAAGTACAGTACAGATCAGCCTGGTTAGTGAGTGAATGTAGGTGGGTGCTGTTCATGGATATAATACTTGATATCTTGTTGTGGAGTCTCCTTATGCATTGTTGCCCGTTTATCAGCTTCTGTGCGTATCTTTATTTATAATCTCTCTCTCTCTCTCTCTCTCTCTCTCTCTCTCTCTCTCTCTCTCTCTCTCTCTCTCTCTCTCTCTCTGTCTGTCTGTCTTAAAAACTCCAGTCAACTCCCAGTGCCTTCCCAAACTTCCCACTGCCTCCCCAAACTCCCCACTGAATTCCCAAACTCTCCACTGGCTTGCCAAATCCCCCATTGCCTTCCCAAACTCCCTACTGCTTTCCAAGGAGGAGGCAGTAGACACCTTCCGAAACGATAATTACTCCCAGTGAGGTGTGCAGCACTGTTCAGGGGGTGCTGTGAACTTATCATTAAACCCAGCTGTGACCTTACTGAATGTTTCCCTTTGTGTCTCACAACACAAGGGGGCAGTCACAACTATCTTCCTCCACACAAAACTACAAGCACCTAATAACACACACACCCTTCACTCAAAAATTTCAAAATCATAATGGCGACTCCTACACCAGCCTCAGAGTCCCCATCTGGGGAGGGGACCATAAATGTCCCCAGGTCGGACTGCCTTTCTGTTGATGACCCTAAGTGTCTTGACACCCCCCCCCTCAACTTTTTCTTCATTAACTTCTGCAACATTCGCGGTCTAAGATCTAATTTTCAATCTGTAGAACACCACCTCTCCTCTTCTAAACCTCATCTTCTTTTCCTCACTGAAACTCAAGTGTCTGAGGCAACTGACAGTAGCCCCTTTTCTGTTCCCTCCTACTTTCTCTATCCTCATTTTCGATCCAAAGCTGGATGCTGCATTTATGTGCGCAATGACTTAACCTGCTCTCGTGCCCACGCTCTTGAATCTTCTGAGTTTTCCACCATCTGGCTACGACTACAGAGTCACTCTCGTACTAGATTTATCTGTGCTGTATACCTCTCACCTAACTCCTCTGACTATAAGAAATTCTTTGACTACTTAACTTCCAAAGTGGAGCACATTCTGACCATCTTCCCTATTGCAGAGATCTCCATTCTTGGAGACTTCAGTGTTCACCACCAGCTTTGGCTTTCCTCTTCCTTCACTGACCATCCTGGTGAACTAGCCTACAACTTTGCTATCCTCCATAACCTAGAGCAATTGGTGCAACACCCTACTCGTATTCCTGACCGTCTTGGAGATACGCCCAACATTCTTGACCTTTTCCTGACCTCTAATCCTTCTGCTTATGCTGTCACCCTTTCTTCTCCGTTGGGTTCCTCCGATCACAATCTCATATCTTTATCTTGTCCTATCGCTCCAATCCCTCCTTAGGATCCCCCTAAGCGAAGGTGCCTCTGGCATTTTGCCACTGCTAGTTGGGGGGACCTGAGGAAGTATTTTGCTGATTTTCCTTGGAATGACTACTGCTTCCATGTCAGAGACCTGTCTTTGTGTGCTGAGTGCCTAACAGAGGTGATACTGTCTGGCATGGAGGTGTACATTCCTCACTCTTTTTCTCGTCCTAAACTTTCTAAACCTTGGTTTAACACAGTTTGTTCTCATGCTATACATGATAGAGAGGTGGCCCACAAAAGGTAGTTAAGCCTTCCATCACCAGAATCTCATGCACTTTATATTTCTGCCCGGAACCATGTCAAGTCTGTTCTCCAACTAGCCAAAAACTCCTTCAATAATAGAAAATGTCAAAACCTTTCAAGATCTAACTCCCCTCGTGATTTCTGGCATCTAGCCATAAATATCTCCAATAACTTTGCTTCTTCTTCTTTCCCTCCTCTATTTCAACCAGATGGCACCACTGCTATCACATCTATTTCTAAAGCTGAACTCTTCACTCAAACCTTTGCTAAAAACTCTACCTTGGACGATTCTGGGCTTGTTCCTCCCTCTCCTCCACCCTCTGACTACTTCATGCCACATATTAAAATTCTTCACAATGATGTTTTCCATGCCCTCGCTGGCCTAAACCCTCGGAAGACTTATGGACCTGATAGGGTCCCTCCTATTGTTCTCCGAAATTGTGCCTCCGTGCTTGCACCTTGCCTAGTCAAACTCTTTCAGCTGTCTGTCAACATCTACCTTTCCTTCTTGCTGGAAGTTTGCCAACATTCAACCTGTTCCTAAAAAGGGTGACCGTTCTAATCCCTCAAACTACCGTCCTATTGCTTTAATTTCCTGCTTATCTAAAGTTTTTGAATCTATCCTCAACAGAAAGATTCTTAAACATCTATCACTTCACAACCTTCTATCTGATCGCCAGTATGGGTTCCGTCAAGGCCGCTCTACTGGTGATCCTCTGGCTTTCCTTACTGAGTCTTGGTCATCCTCTTTTAGAGATTTTGGTGAAACTTTTGCTGTTGCCTTGGACATATCAAAAGCTTTTGATAGAGTCTGGCACAAAGCTTTGATTTCCAAACTACCCTCCTACGGTTTCTATCCTTCTCTCTGTAACTTCATCTCAAGTTTCCTTTCTGACCGTTCTATTGCTGCTGTGGTAGACAGTCACTGTTCTTCTCCTAAATCTATTAACAGTGGTGTTCCTCAGGGTTCTGTCCTGTCATCCACTCTCTTCTTATTATTCATTAATGATCTTCTAAACCAAACTTCTTGTCCTATCCACTCCTACGCTGATGATACCACCCTGCACTTTTCCACGTCTTTTCATAGACAAGAAGAAAAATAATAAATACTGATTTAGTGGTGATGGTGGTGGTGTTGGTAGTGGTGATGGCGGCAGTAGTAGTAGTAGTAGTAGTAGTAGTAGTAGTAGTAGTAGTAGTAGTAGTAGTAGTAGTAGTAGTAGTAGTAGTAGTAGTAGTAGTAGTAGTAGTAGTAGTAGTAGCAGTAGTGGTGGTGGTGGTGGTGGTAATAGTAGTAGTAGTAGTAGTAGTAGTAGTAGTAGTAGTAGTAGTAGTAGTAGTAGTAGTAGTAGTAGTAGTAGTAGTAGTAGCAGTAGTACTAGTGGTGGTGGTGGTAGTAGTAGTAGTAGTAGTAGTAGTAGTAGTAGTAGTAGTAGTAGTAGTAGTAGTATGACTCATGACATTTCCTTTACCATACCTAGGGACAGTAGAGACAGGAAATGTGCATTTACCTAGCTATGTTTTACAGGAAAAGAGATATGCTCGTGCTGTCCTGTCTCCATATCTATAAGCATCCAGCTTAACTTTAAATTCATGAATATTTGTTGCTTGTACCACTGTTTCATCTAAGTTGTTTCATATTTCTATGCTTCTGTTTGGGAAACCATATTTCTTGATATCTCTTCTACTTGTTTTCCTCAATTTCAGTCCATGTCCTCATGTATCTCTTAAGTCCCACACAAATAAGTCTTCTTTGTCAACTTGATCCTTACCTATTAAAGCTCTGTATATAGCAATCAGGTTCCCTCTTTCTCTTCTCTCTTGTAATGATGGAAGCTTCAATCTCCTTAATCTTTCTTCATAGGTTAAATCTCTCAAACTTGGTACCAATTTGGTTGCAGCTCTTTGGATCCTTTCTATTTTCCTTATTTCCTTTTTATTATGGGGTGACCAAACAATTGTGGCATATTCCAGGTTTGGTTGAATCACATATTCCATCAACTTTCTCATCATCTCTTCATCCATGTATGCAAATGCCCCTTTCATCTTTTTTAATAACTCATAGGTTTCCCAAACTATTTTGTTTACATGTTTTTCAGGTGATAAATTATCACTTATTGTAATTCTCAAATCTTTTTCTTGTTTGGTTTTCTTAATTTCCACTTCTCCCATGGTGTACGAACTTGTCAATCTTCTTTTGCTTTTTTTCCTAATTCCATCACCTTGCATTTCTTTGCATTGAATTCCATTTCCCATTTCTTACTCCATTTATATATCTTATTTAGATCTTTCTGTAATATTTCACAATCCATATTGTTTTCCACTCTTTTCAATAATTTTGTATCGTCTGCAAACAGACTTATATAACTGTCAACCTCATTCACTATATTGAACATGCACCAGAAATATTACCGGGGCTAAGACCCTGTGGTACTCCACTTGTAACTCTACACCATTCTGATTGTTCTCCCTTTATTACTGTTCTCATTTCTCTGTCCCTCAAGTCTGTAATCCAATTCAGTGTGTTGCCCTGCAAACCCCTTATATTTTAAATTTTCTATAGCAGTCTCTGGTGTGGTACCTTATCAAATGTTTTTTTTAGGCCCATCCCTCTCTCTCTTGAATTATATCAATCGCTTTACCATAAAAGCTCACTAAATTCATGACACAAGACCTTCCGCTTCTGAAACAAAATTGAGTATCAGTCAATGTTTGTGTTTCTTCTAAATATTTCATCCATCTGTTTTTAACTATTTTTTCCACTATTTTTTGCCACCACACTTGTTAAGAACATTGGTCTGTAATTCAATGGATCTTCTTTATTACCTCTTTTAAAAATGGGCACAATATTGGCTCTCTTCCAGTCTAGAGGGATTTTTCCTTCCTTAAAAGAACATACTATGGTATTGTGTATACTCCCTGCTGGTTGTTCACAACATTCCTTAAGTATCCAGTTGGACACTCCATTCGGTCATTGAGCCTTACTTATATCCAAAACTTTCATAATGTTCTTAATTTCACTTACGTCCACCTGTATCTCTCTCATCACATTGTTTCTGTGCCATGCTCTTTCTCCTTCAAATTTGCTTTCTTTGGTGAATACTGACTGGAAGCACTTGTTCATTAATTCCGCTTGTAACCGTGTATCTTCATATGTAACGTCATCTTCCCATTCACACATCTGAAGAATAACTTTGGCTCATCTTTGCACTTGTTAACTATATCTTTCTCATAATTCCTTTCTTCATCTCTCAGGATTCTGATATATTCGTTTCTTACCTCCTCGAATTCTTTCCATTTCTCACTTCCTCCTTTTTTCTCCATCTATTCCATCCTCTTGTGTCCATGCATTCATCTTTGGGGGTACATAAGCCACTGCAAAATCTCTTCTTCCTTCTCCCTTCCTTTCTGTTTGAATTATAATTACTTCCGCCATTCCTTCTCCCACTTCAACATCTTGTGTGTGTGTGTGTGTGTGTGTGTGTGTGTGTGTGTGTGTGTGTGTGTGTGTGTGTGTGTGTGTGTGTGTGTGTGTGTGTGTGTGTGTGTGTATTTACCTAGTTGTATTTACCTAGTTGTATAATACAGGGTCCGAGCCAAAGCTCAATTAGTCCTGTCTCCATAACCGAATTTGTCCAATTTCTCTTTAAACATGTGCACACTCTTTGCCGCAACTACCTCTTCTTTTAAGTTATTCCATATTTCAACCGTTCGATGCGGAAAGCTGTATTTCTTAATATCTCCCAAACAATGACTCTTCTTTAATTTCTTCATATGTCCCCTTGTACGTCTATCTCCTTCCTCCACTTTTACAACTAGGTCATCTCTGTCTATCTTCTCCATGCCATTTACTAATTTGAACATTGTTATCAGGTCTCCTCTTTCCCTTCTTTCTTGCAGTGTTGGTAATCCAATTTCTTCCAGTCTTTCCTTGTAACTTAGGTCTTCCAATTCAGGTATCATTTTCGTAGCTGTTCTTTGTATTCTTTCCAATTTCCTTATATCTTTCTTTTTGTGTGGAGACCATACCACTGCTGCGTATTCCAGTTTGGGACGTATCATGTGTGTTATGATTTTCTTCATCATTTCTTTGTCTAGGTAATTAAATGCCACCCTGATATTTGCTAGCAAATTATATGTAGAGCCAAATATTCCATTGATGTGTTTTTCTGGTGATAGCGTGTCTTGAATTATTACTCCCAAGTCTTTTTCTTCTTTGCTCTTTGGTATTGTGATACCTCCCATCTTATACTCCCATGAAGGTCTCCTTTTACTTCTTCCCATCTCCATTACATGGCACTTCTTTATATTGAATTCTAATTTTCATCGTTTACTCCATTCATAAATTCTATCAATATCCCTCTGTAGTTCCTCACAATCCTCTTGGTTCTTTATTACTTTCATCAATTTTGCATCATCTGCAAACATGTTAATGTAGCAATTTAAACCCACCGTCATATCATTTATATAGACCTGAAACATTATAGGTGCCAACACAGACCCTTGTGGTACTCCGCTTGTTACTTCGCACCAACTTGATTTATTATCTCTGATTACTGTACTCATTTCCCTACCTTGGAGATAATCCTTCATCCACTTAAGTATTTTTCCTTTTAGCCCTCCTCGATGTTCCAGTTTCCATATGAGTCTTTTATGTGGAACTGTATCAAAAGCTTTTTTCAGATCTAAATAGACAGCATCAACCCAACCATCTCTCTCTTGTAGTTTATCTATTACTCTTGTATAAAAGCTCAGTAAGTTTGTTACGCAAGATCTCTCTTTCCTGAAACCGAATTGTTTTTCTGTTATTATATTTTCTTGTTCAAGATATTGCACCCATCTGTTTTTAATGACTATTTCACAGAGTTTACTTACAATACTCGTGAGTGAGACTGGTCTGTAATTCAGTGGTTCCATTTTATTACCTCCTTTGTATAACAGTACTATATTTGCTCTCTTCCATTCCTTTGGTACTTTTCCTTCCTTTAAAGAACTGTTAATTATCTCCCATATTGGTTCTTCCAATTCCTCTCTACATTCTTTCAATATCCATCCATTTACTTCGTCTGGCCCCATCGCCTTCCTAGTATCTAGCTCTTCCAGTAGTCTTTTAATTTCTTTTCTTTCCACTTGTATGTTTTCTATTCCTTTCTGTTGTTCCTCATCTCCCAGTGATGCAAAGGCGGTTTCTCTTGTAAATACAGACTTAAAGCTTTTATTCAGTATCTCAGCCATCTCTTGTGTGGTTTCATAAATTTCTCCATTTTCCTTCAGCTTTGTAATAGTATCTCTATGCTTTATTTTTCCATTTACATATCTATAGAAAAGTTTGGGTTCTTCTTTACACTTTCCAACTACATCTCTTTCAAAATTTCTTTCTTCTTCTCTTCTTATTTTAACATAATCATTTCTAGCTGTCCTGTATTCTTCTCTATTTATCTCATTCCATTGTTTCCTCATTTTTTTCCATGCCCTCTCCTTTTTCTTTTTTGCCTCTGCACACTTTGCATTAAACCACACTTTCTTATTTTCTTTTACCTTATATCTTGGCACATATCTTTCAACACCTTCTCTAAACTTGCTTAAAAACACTTCATATTTTTTCTGCACCTCCATACCTCTTAATAAATTATTCCAATCAAGCTCTCCGTAGAATTTCTTTAACCCTGTAAAGTCTGCCTTAGCATAATTTTTTCTCTCATTTTTATATTCCTCATTGAATTTTGGCACTTCTTCTTTGATCTCTATCTCCATCTTCACATGATCAAGAGTGTGTGTGTGTGTGTGAGAGAGAGAGAGAGAGAGAGAGAGAGAGAGAGAGAGAGAGAGAGAGAGAGAGAGAGAGAGAGAGAGAGAGAGAGAGAGAGAGAGAGAGAGAGAGAGAGAGAGAGAGAGAGAGAGAGAGAGAGAGAGAGAGAGAGAGAGATGACAGGCCACTAAGGCACAATATGCACAATGCACACACTGACCTGACCCTCTGATGTGCAAGGTCATGCCGCCCCGTCACTCAGCACACTCGGGCTTCTGCCAGTAATGGATGCCCCCAAGGCTGTCCCTGAGAGGTCATAACAGGTCACATAAGAGGTGACATATAAGAAGTCATACAATTATGAACAAATTTACAAGTTTATAGTAAAAATTTTCAGATGTTTTTAAGAGTGTGTGTGTGTGTGTGTGTGTGTGTGTTTCCAGATTTCTGCAGTACTTTGCAGGAAACTGTTCTTCTTAATATCCTCCTACACACACCCTTCTTCTTCATCTTCTCATGCCCTCTCGTGCTTCTAAAGTCTCTCACCACCAAATTACTCTGGTCCAATTTTTCACAGTCTGACAAAATCCAATATAAGGCCATCAGATCACCTCTCTCTCTTCTCTCTTCCAAGGGTGGGTAGGTTTAGTTTTAGTCTCTCTTCATATGATAAGTCTGATAGGGTCAGAGGCAACTTTGTCGCTGCTCATTGTATTCTTTCTAATTTCTTTATGTCCCTTTTAGTGCTGGGAGACCACATCGCTGCTGCATATCTCAAACTAGGTCTTATCATTGTCAGTTACATCCCTAATCATCTCTTCATCCAGGTAGTTGAATGTTGTTCTTATGTTTCTCACCAGATTATATGTTTCCCCTGTCTTTCTTCTTACATGTACCTCTGAGGACAACTTATCGGTGACAGTAATTCCAGGGTCTTTCTCTTCACTCTTCACTTTTATTTCCTCATTACCCAATTTATAACTGAAGACTGGCATCACACAACTATGCCCAAACTTCAGCACTCCTCATCTTTTTATGTTAAACTCCATTTTCCAAGTGTCACTCCAATCCCAAATCACATTCAGATCTCCCTGTAGAGCTTCACAATCCTGTCCTCTCCACTTTTCCCATCAATTTTGCATCATCAGCAAACAGACTCATGTAACTATTCACCCCTTCCATCGCATCATTCACACAGGTAGCAAACATGACTGGTGGTAGTACTGAACCCTGCAGAACACCACTAATTACCTCTCTCCATGATGACTTTTTATCTTTGACCACTGTTCTCATTTCCCTTCCTCTCAGAAAGTCACTGATCCAATGTAGGAGTGCTCCTCTCAGCCCACCAGACATTTCTCATTTCCACAACAGTCTGCTGTGGGGCACCTTCTCAAAATAAACACAATCTGCCCATCCCTCTCTTTCTTGTACCATATCTATGACTGGATTAGAAGCATCTTAAATTTGTTATACATGACCTTCCTTTCCTAAATCTGAATTGTCTGTCTGTTAATATTTCTCTCTTTTCCAGATATTCACTCCATCTTTGCTTCACTATTCTTTGGCACAATTTTGCCACTACACTTGTTAATGATGCTGGTCTATAATTAAATGGTTCTTCTTTGCTTCCACTCTTATATATGGGGACTATACCTGCTTTTTTTCCAATGTTGGGCACCACTCCTTCCCTTAATGAAGTTATGATGAGTTTGTAAATCATGTGTGCAGGTTGATCTCTGCATTCCTTCACCACCCAATCAGACACTCCATCAGGTCCCTGTGCCTTCCTCACATCCAAGTCTTCCATCATTATTCTTACCTCATCCACTGTTACCTCAATCTCACTCACTCTTCTACTCTCACATCTGCTGTCACCAGTCTACCAAATGTTCCCTCTCCAATGAAGACACTGAAAGAAGTCATTCAAAACCTCTGCAATTTGTGCTTCTTCTTCAACATGTTTACCATTTATTTTCAGTTTGTTGAACCCATTCTTATTCTTCATTTTACCATTCTATAGAACATCCTTGGTTCATCCTTACATATGTCTATAATGTCTTTTCATGAATTCTTTATTTCTTCCCTCCTTAGAGTATTCATTTCTCTCCCTTTTATATGCTGACTCCACTCACACTCACTTACATACTGCTCATCTACCCTCCCTCCCTCCTCCTCCCTTTCTTCCATCTCTCCCATAACTCCTCTGCTTTTTCTTCCTTCTCCCTTGCCTCCATATCTCCACTTACCTCTTTCTCTTCTCTCTCCCTAACCCAGCCACTCTCTCTCTCTCTCTCTCTCTCTCTCTCTCTCTCTCTCTCTCTCTCTCTCTCTCTCTCTCTCTCTCTCTCTCTCTCTCTCTCTCTCTCTCTCTCTCTCTCTCTCCCACACACACACACACACACACACACACACACACACTTTTTTTCCATCTGGTTTCTTCTGCAACATGAAAACCACATCCTTCTGATATTAGTACTTAATTCTCCTCAGAGCCGCCGCCACCACCACCACCACCACCACCACCACCACCACTGCCACAACCACTATCATTATTTTCACCTTTATCTTTACTCAGGTGGTGTTGTTGTGGTCTCCAGGGGCATTTTCATGACTGACAATGCAAGGATTTTGCAAGAGAAAAAGAAAATGCCCCATGAGAATTTTGGTGATCATCTGTATGGCCTTTGAAAATGTTTTTTTAATGAGAAAGCAAAGCATTAAGAATACAAACAAGATAGAATTAAGCTAACACAGGAAGCTGGTAAGTTAGTTTGTTGTATACTAAATGCAAGGTCTTGTTTCTGGAAAGTTGTGCTTCAGGTTCAAACCAGTGACTGTCAAGATTAACATGTGTTCCTCACAAAACTTTTCCTACAGTGCAGTATACTATAATAGACACAAACACATACAAAAATAAATATTACTATTACTACTTTTCTCCTGTAAGAGGGCCACTGGCCAGGGGCAACAAAAATTTTGAATAAAAAAAGAAAAAAAAGCCCCAGTTTTACTACTACTCCAGTAGTAGTAAAACTATATAGACTACAGACAAATGAGTAGTAAATACAACATCAAATCAATCCTTTAGGACCAAACCTAGGCATGTTAATACATCACTGCAATTCTGTCTGCTGCTGATCCCGTCATACAGAATCCATTAGCTATTTGTGGTGGGTTCCCACGGCAGAGGCTTCACGCAGCAGCAGCACCACCACACGAGTAGCAGGCACACGCACCACACTCAGCCAGGAATGCACTTTCCAAGGCAACTGTGGATAATGAATAAAGAAAAAATAATAATTAGCCTTGAATTGATTTTCCAGAGCACCTGTGAACAGAGAAGAAATGAAAAGAATAGTAAATACTTCACAATAGTAAATGTGGCTACATTTCAACATATTTTTTACCTGGCTGGTCTCACAAGAGAGAACCCCTTCAGGGCCAGTTCAGGGTCAGCTCACCAGCACTATCAAAAAGACACCAAAGTCTGTACATGCTTATCTAACTGCCTGGCAAGTGTGCCATCAGCCCAAGATAAATAATAAATCTGACTAGCAGCACAGCGTATATGTCACCAGCAAGAATCAAACAGATGTACACCTGAGAAATTGGACAAACTGTACCTAAAACCATCAACAGAATTAGATTCAGGCACACTGTTAGCAAGAAAATTCCAGATTTTCATCACTCTGAGAAAAATGTGTGTCTGGCATCACAACAACTATAAGGAATGCTGACAGAAGTGGCTCAGATGAACAGGTCTGCTGCATTAACTGTATGTACGGCCTCTAGTGCTGACAGCAGTGGCTGAGGTGTACAAGTCTGTTGCATTAATTTGTATGGATGGCCTCTAGTGCTGACAGTAGTGGCTGAGGTGTACAAGTCTGTTGCATTAATTTGTATGGATGGCCTCTAGTGCTGACAGCAGTGGCCGAGGTGTACAAGTCTGTTGCATTAATTGTATGGATGGCCTCTAGTGCTGACAGAAGTGGCTGAGATGAACAAGTCTGTTGCATTAATTGTATGGATGGCCTCTAGTGCTGACAGTAGTGGCTGAGGTGTACAAGTCTGTTGCATTAATTTGTATGGATGGCCTCTAGTGCTGACAGTAGTGGCTGAGATGAGCAGGTCTGTTGTATTAATTGTATGGATGGCCTCTAGTGCTGACACAAGGGGGCTGAGGTGAACAGTAATTGGGGAGAGTCCATGAAAGTCTCCAAGAATGGAGATCTCTGCAAAAGGGAAGAGGGTCAGAATGTGCTCCACTTTGGAAGTTAAGCAGTCAAAGAATTTCTTATAGTCAGAGGAGTTAGGTGAGAGATATACAGCACAGATAAATTTAGTTTGAGAGTGACTCTGTATTCGTAGCCAGATGGTGGAAAACTCGGAAGATTCAAGAGCGTGGGCACAAAAGCATGTTAAGTCATTGCACACATAAAGGCAACATCCAGCTTTGGATCGAAAATGAGGATAGAGAAAGTAGGAGGGAACAGAAAAGGGGCTACTGTCAGTTGTCTCAGACACCTGATTTTCAGGGAGGAAAAGAAGATGAGGTTTAGAAGAGGAGAGGTGGTGTTCTACAGATTGAAAATTAGATCTTAGACTGCGAATGTTGCAGAAGTTAATGAAGAGAACGTTGAGGGGGGTGTCAAGACACTTAAGGTCGTTAACAGAAAGGCAGTCCGACCTAGGCACATTTATGGTCCCCTCCCCAGATGGGGACTCGGAGGCTGGTGTAGGAGTCGCCATGATGATTTTGAAATTTTTGAGTGAAGGGTGTGTGTGTTTTTAGGTGCTTGTAGTTTTGTGTGGAGGAAGAGAGTTGTCTTTAGAGGGCAGGCTGTGACTGCCTCCTTGTGTTGTGAGACACAAAGGGAAACGTTCAGTGAGGTCACAGCTGGGTTTAATGATAAGTTCACAGCACACCCTGAATAGTGCTTTAGACCTCACTGGGAGTAATTATCGTTTTGGCAGGTGTCTACTGCCTCCTTCTATAACTAATGTCAAGGTTTGTCACACTGTTTTCTTATGTAATACCAGTAACCAATTGCAGTCACATGAAAATCAATAAAATACATAGTTGGGTAAACATGTAATGCAATAATACTATATACCTGGGAATCTGAAGCAGTAGCTGAGGATCACTCCATTCACATCACAAACAAGTTGGATTTTCAGAGGGAGTGATAGCTTTTCCAGTTAAAGTAGAGGGCCTCGTCCACTCTTCGGGCCTTGATGGCAATGTGGGTGCCTGTGCACACAAAAGAATGTATTGGATGATCATGATACACAGTAGCTACATATATCTACCATTAATATATATATATATATATATATATATATATATATATATATATATATATATATATATATATATATATATATATATATATATATATATATATATATAGCATCCCTGCACTGGATATGCACACAATATACATAAGATATGAAAACTTTTTAATGCTTAACAAGAACTTGAGGCTGTGAGATACCTTTCACTCAAAGTAAACACCGATGAAGTGATAGATTATAACAATAGCAATAAATTTTAAACAAAATATATTATTGTTAATCTTACCATCAATGGTCCCAATAACTCTTAAGAAATTTTTGATCCTGAAGAACTGCTGTGCAGTTCTCCTTTGATCAAGGTGTGTTGAAGGCATCTTGATTTCCTGCACCGACTTATCACTCAACACAATGCACACACACTCGAAGACCCTGCTGACACTTGCGTAAGTCCTGAAAGCAGATTATAAGCCATTAGTTTTCATTTTATTTATTTTAAATAAGATACATCTTTCTGCTGTAAGCAAAAAAAAAAAAAAAAAAAAAAAAAAGAAAAAGAAAAAAAAAATCAGCAACATAAATTCAATGATCCCTCTATATGTAGTGCACCGTTCAAGTACACCCAGGTGTACTTGATGGCACGTTTGGTAAGGTTAGCATCATCCCTCATCCCTCCTTATTAATCATACATTCACATATTTTGACACTAGGAACTAATCTTGACATATTCCTAACACTGGATTACAACTTTATAAACTGTGGCATGCAGTAGATTGACTTTTATGCCTTTTACCCTTGAAAGTCAGCCACACTTAAATATTATTCACCATACTGAACATCAGTTTATTCACCTACAAAAGTTATTAATGGGATATTGTGCAATTTGTAAAAAAAAAAAAAAAAAAATAGTAGTAATTGTTTAGAGTCCCCTCTTGTCCTTATTACACGTCTATCCTCTTCCATTCTTTCGCATATACCTCTTGATAAACCTGAAAATATAGTATAAGGTTGGGGGAGATGTGTCCCCATCCTTTAGGGGTGTTCCAGAAGTTATACTAACTTATATTAGTGTCCTTAAGGGTGGGTCTAGCCCCCATGGTTACGTTAGATTAGGTAATGTTTCATATAAAAGTGTACGGTGACTAACCTAACCACTGTTAACCTCTGGGTGGCCTTCGCCCATCCCCTGAACCCCCTGAAGAACAGGATCACTTCTTCCTCGCCTTAAAGTTATGTTTTGTGTACCTAAAGGTATATGCGAAGAATGTAAGAGAATAGACCAGTAATGAGGTCAGGGAAAGGGCTCCCTGACAATTTCCACAACAGCCAGCCCCTGTGCTGAATGAAGCATGCAACACCAGTATCATCTTACCTGCAGTGTCTCCAATGACGTTTTGGAAGGACCCACTGGCAACTGCCTAGGGAAGTGGTATTTGAGC
The DNA here is from genome assembly GCF_035594125.1 of Scylla paramamosain. Classification (NCBI taxonomy): domain Eukaryota; kingdom Metazoa; phylum Arthropoda; class Malacostraca; order Decapoda; family Portunidae; genus Scylla; species Scylla paramamosain. The sequence goes on from NW_026973727.1 coordinate 192,506, forward strand.
ATCAGCTCATTATCACTCAATGCCAAGGAATCAAGGCGATTCCAAAAGCGCCTTTCTCGCCTCAAGGCACGAACGTGGAAGTATGCAAAGAAAATATCCAATATATGCAGGAGAAGCGACGAAAACAATACTTAATCACAATACAAACTTATTGCTGCGAGGCGGAATGGGGAGCGCGCACGTGTGGGGCAAATCAGCCTCTTCCTTTTCATGCTTCGTTTTCAGTGTTCCATGCAAGATTTCACTTTATGCATCGCAAAACCATACTTTCTTGGTGATAAAGCTTGTAAATAATAATAAAAAGAAAAGTTATTTTGTGCACATAAATATTTAAATAAGAGTTTTCGGGCGAGTTAACTTACACCACCTCAGGAGGTGGTGTAACTACCTTGTACCATGGCAACACCAACCTCTTATGCGTTCGTGGATACCATTTGGCTGCCGGAGGTTGATAATAACCGTTTCGTGGATCTGGCCCCTGATGACTGGGAAGATCACTGCTGGGAGCAAACTTGGAAAGATGACCTTGGGTGAGTCCGGGCATTGAGAAGGGCTGGGTGGGGAGTGGTGGTGGCGATGAGGCTTGACCTCGAGTACTCGGATGGGAGAGGTGGGGGTGGCTCGGAGAAGGAACCAAGGGATACCCACAATTCAGGAAGAAGCATGAACGGCAACCAGCAAAGAGGAGCGGCGTGATGAGTAGGAATAGGCGGCGACAGGTTTGATGGCAGACAGGTGTGACCACGGGGATGAGTCAGGAGCGGAGAAGAGGCAGAAGCGGCAGGGAAGATAGCACGTGGAGAGTGTGGTAACCCACGATTTGAGCGTGGTAGGAAATGACAACGCCTCGCAACTTGCCTGCGATGGGATATGATACTCTTGTCTCAGCATGTACTGGATTTTGAGAAAGTCGAGAGTTCGTGTCTTCGATCGCACAACACCGTTGCTACCACTGTTTCCGTAAATTTTGGCCACTTGTTGTCACCAGTGTTCCAGATGATGTTGACCACACTGTTTTGATGATGTACTTCTTACCGCTCCGTTGAAATTATCAATGTCTCTGTTGATGATGCTTGGTGTGGTGGTGGCTGCTCTGGAGGACCGCGTAGTAGCTTGATATTGTTGGTAGCGTGGAGGTCGTGGGTAGTGGTTTGATATTGTTGATTTGTGCGAGCAAAGGACATTCTATAAAAGTTCTAGATTTAATAATGGATAGAATGTACACACATGATATCGAGACACAATTGATTACAGACGTGACGATACCGATGTGCTCCTCTCTGAACTGATATGAACTGGACTGAATGTGAACTGATCAAGTCTGACTCTCTCTGAAGACTCTCGGAAGACTGACTCTCCGAAGACTGACGATCTAGCTACGCGTACATGAAGAATGTACATGGGATGAAGAAATGGCCAATGAGATGCTTGGAAATGGGATGAAGGAACCAATGACGGCGGTCGTTATTTTGACTAATGACCAGGGAGGACGACAGGAACAGGCGATGCAGGTGCTTTCTCTAAGGACTGGCAGAAATGTAGGGAAGGAAGATGTGGTATTATTCCCTTGAGAGGGAGAGAGGAAGAAGAAAGGTTAAAAATAAATCATTCTGGCTGGCCATGTGGGCAAACGTGGAATGAAATATATAAATGACGAATATATATCAAAATAATTGTTTTGATAGTGTGTGTGTGTGTGTGTGTGTGTGTGTGTGTGTGTGTGTGTGTGTGTGTGTGTGTGAGCACGGAAATCATCTAGAGTTCTTTCTTTTCTTCACTTTATTTTTTGTAAAGTTTCACTTTCACATAAGGCATATTCAGGCTAAGACAAATAATTATATTTAGTACAATACAAAAAAATGAAAAACAATAAATAAATAAATAAATAAATAAATAAATAAATAAATAAAGGATAAAAAAATAATAAAGGACACAATAAAAAAAGGAGAAAAAACAAAGAACCGACATATATAATATGGTAGGTCACATTGTTTACTAAAAAAAAAAAAAAAACATAATAAAAAGCAGTAAAGACAATGTATGGAGCAACCTTTCCTTCTTGCTGGAAGTTTGCCTACATTCAACCTGTTCCTAAAAAGGGTGACCGTTCTAATCCCTCAAACTACCGTCCTATTGCTTTAATTTCCTGCCTATCTAAAGTTTTTTTTTAAACTATCCTCTACAGGAAGATTCTTAAACATCTATCACTTCACAACCTTCTATCTGATCGCCAGTATGGGTTCCATCAAGGCCGCTCTACTGGTGATCTTCTGGCTTTCCTTACTGAGTCTTGGTCATCCTCTTTTAGAGATTTTGGTGAAACTTTTGCTGTTGCCTTGGACATATCAAAAGCTTTTGATAGAGTCTGGCACAAAGCTTTGATTTCCAAACTACCTTCCTACGGTTTCTATCCTTTTCTCTGTAACTTCATCTCAAGTTTCCTTTCTGACCGTTCTATTGCTGCTGTGGTAGACGGTCACTGTTCTCCTAAATCTATTAACAGTGGTGTTCCTCAGGGTTCTGTCCTGTCACCCACTCTCTTCTTATTATTCATTAATGATCTTGTAAACCAAACTTCTTGTCCTATCCAGTCCTACGCTGATGATACCACCCTGCACTTTTCCACGTCTTTTCATAGACGTCCAACCCTTCAGGAGGTAAACATTTCACGCAGGGAAACCACAGAACGCTTGACTTCTGATCTTTCTAATATTTCTGATTGGGGCAGAGCAAACTTGGTATTGTTCAATGCCTCAAAAACTCAATTCCTCCATCTATCAACTCGACACAACCTTCCAGACAACTATCCCCTCTTCTTCAATGACACTCAACTGTCCCCGTCTTCTACACTGAACATCCTCGGTCTGTCCTTTACTTATAATCTGAACTGGAAACTTCACATCTCATCTCTAGCTAAAACAGCTTCTATGAAGTTAGGTGTTCTGAAACGTCTCCGCCAGTTTTTCTCACCCCCCCCCCCCCCGCTGCTAACTCTGTACAAGGGCGTTATCCGTCCATGTATGGAGTATGCTTCACATGTCTGGGGGGCTTCCACTCATACCGCTCTTCTAGACAGGGTAGAATCAACAGCTTTTCGTCTCATCAACTCATTTCCTCTAACTGACTGTCTTCAGCCTCTCTCTCACCACCGCAATGTTGCATCTTTAGGTATCTTCTATCGCTATTTTCATGCTAACTGTTCTTCTGATCTTGCTAACTGCATGCCTCCCCTCCTCCCGCGGCCTCGCTGCACAAGACTTTCTTCTTTCTCTCACCCCTATTCTGTCCACCTCTCCAATGCAAGAGTTAACCAGTATTTTCAGTCATTCATCCCTTTCTCTGGTAAACTCTGGAACTCCCTGCCTGCTTCTGTATTTCCACCTTCCTATGACTTAGATTCCTTCAAGAGGGAGGTTTCAAGACATCCTTCATTTTTTTGCTACCGGTTTGGAGCTTTTTCTGGGACTGGCATCTCAGTGGGCTTTTTTTTTTTTTTTTTTTTTGCCCTTGGCCAGGGTCTCCTACATAAAAAAAAAAAAATAAATAAATAAATAAATAAATCAATGAATGTATGCATATACGTATCTATGTGTGTGTGTGTGTGTGTATGCATTTATATACATATGTATGTATCAGAAACATGCCGTCTAGGTAGGCAATAAAACAGTTCAGTAATCTAGGAAAATTATGAAAGTTGCTCTGATTATTATGTATACAGTGCATTTTTTTTCTTTTTGGAGGTTAGGTAAGCAAAATTCGCCCCTCTCTTTCAATCTCAGTATGTAAGCTACAAATAGAGGTATTCCACGTGCTGCATACAGTTTTCAACACCTTGTTTTTATGTGTTATAATGACAAAAGTAAATCTGACCAACTCAATCGCTTGGCATCTTTCGTGGAATGTGATTACACCATTGTGTTTCGCTTATTTTTTATTTTTTTTTATTATTTTTTTTTCAATTTTAGTCCATTTACATTTATATTGTAAATATAAAAGTAAATGCGCAAATAGGGAAGAAAAGCAGGAAGAGATAAAGACAGAAAAGATGAGAGAGAGAGAGAGAGAGAGAGAGAGAGAGAGAGAGAGAGAGAGAGAGAGAGAGAGAGAGAGAGAGAGAGAGAGAGAGAGCAATCTGGCGAATGTGGACACCCAGTTATGTAGGGTAAGGAATTTTTTTTTTATTTGCTACAATTCCCTTTAGAGCACCATATTAAAAATATTATCATTTGCAAGAATAGAAATATGAGTACATCATGACCTAGTCCGATTGGTACTAGTCCTTTCAGGGAAGTTTAGCAAGCAAAATTAATAAAATGTCAATACAGCTTGTATGAGTAGTATGAGGCGGGAGGCTGTGTATCACACCCCTATCACCAACTATCTATCCTGAGTAATTACTGACGGCACGTGCCTGTGGTAGACGGTCACTGTTCTCCTAAATCTATTAACAGTGGTGTTCCTCAGGGTTCTCCTATCACCCCCTCTCTTCCTATTTATTTTATATTTTATTCATCAATGATCTTCTAAACCAGACTTCTTGTCCTATCCACTCCTATGCTAATGATACCACCCTGCAATTTTCCACGTCTTTTCGTAGACGTCCAACCCTTCAGGAAGTAAGCAGTTCACGCAGAGAAGCCACAAAACGCCAGACTTATGATCTCTCTAAAATTTCTGATACGGGCAGGACAAACTTGGTATTGTTCAACACCTCAAAAACTCTATTCCTCCATCTATAAGGTCTACACAACCTTCCAGATAACTATCCCCTTTTCTTCAGTGACACTCAACTCTCCACCTCTTCTACACTGAACATTCTCGGTCTGTCCTTTTCTTATAATCTGACTGGAAACTTTACATCTCATATATATATATATATATATATATATATATATATATATATATATATATATATATATATATATATATATATATATATATATATATATATATATATATATATATATATATATATATATGGTGTAACGCGAGTTTCTGTAAATACTGAAAGAGGTGAAAGAACGTGTAATTCTAAGTAGAAAATGTTCTATACACATATGTATTTTAAGGCTTTGCTTACCCGTCAGAGATGAAATTGTATGGGACTCACAGGTGTATTATGCGTGTAGCTATGAGGTGACGGACACACGGTTGCATTGTCGCAGCCTCGGAGGTGCCACTTGCTCAAATTACTAATGGTTTATTTTTATTTATTTATTTATTTATTATTATTATTATTATTATTATTATTATTATTATATATATTTTTTTTTTTTGCAGGCTGTGGATTATTGCAATATCTTGTAACAAGAAAAAAACGGTATTTACCAAAAAGCATTACACGGCACCATTATTGAGGTGATTAAATTACTCCTCTAAAATGATACGTGGCATCATTTAAAGCGAGGGAGGACGGGGGAGCGAGTCCAAGCGACCTTGAAAACAGCTGTGTGATGATGCCAAGTAACATTTTCCAGGAGTACTTTTAATCACCGCTGTGAGGCTGCGACAATGCAACCGTCTGTCCGTCACCTCATAGCTACATGCAGGTGACCACCGCCTTCGAGTACCAAGCCGATCCTCCCAATTTACCTTGGCATTGTATTGGACTACACTAATTTCTCGTGGTGAGTCTTCCACGTTATATAAGTTCAGTTCCTGGATCGTATGACCTATCTGAGTATCACTGGGTCATCTTAACCTTGTGCTGAGACAATATATTATATATTTATATAACACTCGCGAACTCATTCTCTCGGAGCGTAAGATGAATGAAGTCCCTCTCTGTCTCTCTCGAGGATGCTTCTCCGGCAGACAGGTGAAGTATCCACGTTACAAGCGTACGCCTCGTTAAACCACAGCGTCCTGCACTACACTCTGAAAGCAGACAAACCCAAATTGTCTCCACCGGCCCGGACAAGGACACAAACTCAACTAAATAAACTACGTAAATTTGTGAAGTGCTGGAGAGGCGGTAGGAGCACATGAGTTACAAGAAGAAAATGTCGAGTAGCGTCAAGAAGTTTTGTTGAAAAAGGCTTATGTACATAACGAGGCTAACTTGTCCAAACACTGGCTATGGAGGGCACTCATGTCAGAGTACAAGACGTAGTTGTAATGAATGCGAGAAATAAGGGAATCTCTCTCCTGCTTTTTTACCATTATCATAGCTCTCTTCGTTATTGTTGTTTTCATTATTTTTTTGTTGCTACTATCATCACCACCACCACTACTAAACTACTCATCTTTAACGTTCACTATTATTATCATTCCTATCATTATTACTTGTTTCGTTCTTACCATTTTTTTACTTTTCTCTCTTCTTATTCAATATTCTTCTCTCCCTGCCTTGACTTATCCATTCTTCTTTTTATTTCTTACAGTCTACCTTTCCTATTTTTTTTCCTTTTCCTCACATTATTTTTTAGTCATCTTTCTCCTTCCCTGTTATTCTATTTTTTCCCTCTTTTCCCTTCCTCTCTCTCTTCTCGCCGTTCTCCCCCCAACCTCTTTTACTTTAAATTACCCTAGAATTCAGGTAGCTCGACTATTTTTTCTTTTCAACTCCCAGTCCATGTTGCAACCGCCAAGATGATGAAATAAATTGTCGTCCGTTTTTCGTTTCACGTGGCTGCTTTTTTTTAATCTACGTGTGTGTGTGTGTGTGTGTGTGTGTGTGTGTTGAAAGTAATTGTTAGTCTTTCCCTAAAAATGGAAGAGAGAGAGAGAGAGAGAGAGAGAGAGAGAGAGAGAGAGAGAGAGAGAGAGAGAGAGAGAGGAGAGAGAGAGAGAGAGAGAGAGAGAGAGAGAGAGAGAGAGAGAGAGAGAGAGAGAGAGAGAGAGAGAGAGAGAGAGAGTGTGTGGTCAAACACACATACACACAAACACACAAAAATACGAAATTTGTTTTCCATATAGATCAATTTAGTTTAGCCAACGTTTTGTCCGTCACGTGATCGCCGCTTGGGAATCCCGACAGGCTATTCGCTATGCATGAAGTATTTTCAGGGCTATTTCATTTTATTGACTACGTATTTCAGTGTTCCATGCACACGTCAATCTGTGTTGATTATAGTGTCATGGAATGCTCTCCTACTTTTTATCATGATCATTCTGCGCTCCTGTACCGAGGATGATTGACGTGTTAATGAAATGAAACTAAAACGAATACGCGATTGCAGGGACACTGTGTATACTTCAACAAAATGGTAAAAAAGAAAGGACTTTTTCGAAAACAGTTTTAGTAATACGTGTGGTGCATCCTGACCTGTTGATGCGCCTGTAATGTCTCTGCCAAGGCCTCTACGGAGACCTTGGGCTGGAGACGAGGCCTTTGTGTGTGTTTCTCCTGCACACCAGTTTAAAACAATTACTAACGACTCTCGGCGATTCCCCCTTGGCCATTTATTTTGTCATGATAAAAAATAGTGAATATTAGATAAGGCTGCCAGCCACGACCACCCAAGGACTCTGGGTCCGCTGGATCCGCTGAGAAAGAAACCTGGCGGAGAGTAGGAGCTTCACGTTAACACGCCATTTTATATAAACAACGAGGACAGTCATGGCACAATTTACATCCCCAAGACAACCGCAAGGAGTCGTCGCGTGACCCACGCCAGACTGCCAGTGTCCGCCCGCCCGGTAACATATGGCGCAGCCGAGCTAAAAGCTTCGCTGTAATTTTTGGTGAGGCCATTACTGCTTCCTGAGCACGACACCACCTCAAGGTGTGGCGCTGGCCAGGCGGTGGGGATGGCAGTGAGTGTGTGTGAGTGTGTGTGTGTGACAGAGAGAGAGAGAGAGAGAGAGAGAGAGAGAGAGAGAGAGAGAGAGAGAGAGAGAGAGAGAGAGAGAGAGAGAGAGAGAGTAGAGAGAGAGAGAGAGAGAGAGAGAGAGAGTTAGGGGGAGGGAGAGGGGCGGGCTGGCAGAACAGACAGACAGACAGACATACGAACAGACAGACAGACTGATAGACAAACATAGACAAACAAAAAAGCTACCTGGCTGACAGACTGACTAACCGACTGATCAATTAAGTAAATGCTTGAGGAGGAACAGATTGACGGACAGACGCACGGCCAGCGAGACGCGTGCACGACGTAACTATCTGAACAAAAATTCCATAAATCTCCTGAACGTCCTTCACCCAAGATGACAAGACGTCAGCTCCGCGTCGCAGGTCACAACGCACACTCCTGCCTCTCTTCAGTGTGGACGAGGCGGAGGGTGAGGCAGGAGACACAATGAGGGAAGGTGAGGGGCTGGCGAAGGTACAGCCTCACAAAGCTCGGCATTTACGAAACTTTGATGAGGAAACTTGTTGTGTTAGTCTGATTTTTTTTTTTTTTTTGCCAAGTTGAAAAAATTACTCCATGAATTTAATATTTCGGCACCAAGGAACGCCGTTGACTAAGGTAATTAAGAAAACATAAGGCATATATGATGCATTATTCAACGTGGTGAGAACATTTCTGTTTTTACTTCTCTGAAAATAATAATGCTCGGGAAAGATCAGGAAGGAAGAAAGCAGAGACGTAAAGACACACATGCCTGAAGGGTAGGTCCAGCTGTTAACAATCAATGTCCCAGAAAACACATTAACACTGTTAGATCCACTACGCTGCTTGCATACATACACACACACACACACAGACACGCACTCAACTCTCACACACACACGCACACACATTCTCTCTCTCTCTCTCTCTCTCTCTCTCTCTCTCTCTCTCTCTCATCTCACTCTCTCTCTCTCTCTGCGTTATCACTCCCTTCTTCCGGTAATCCATCCATCCTCCATCTTCCAAGGCTAGCCGCGTCCCTTCGTCATTTATATCTGTCTCATGGTTCTCCTTCGCAGCTCAGCCACCCGGAGCGCTTCGGGCCTGTCCTGTCCTTGGCCGGTACAAATTTTATCGCCTGCTTCGTAAACTTGAATTGGCAAAAAAATTATGTCGATCCACAGACTTTGGGCTGCAAAGATTTCCTGCTCAAGACACGGGGCGAAGGAGCATCGGTTTATTTGATGTTTTCCTCTTTCTTACGAATATTTCATGGCCTTGTTTCAGGAACCCTGCGGAGGCACTCTTTTTGCGAATAAAATTCATTTTAGATACTCAGAGCCTTCTGGCAAACATAAGTATTCGTTAGTCTGTACTGCAGATATCTTTGGCATGTGTTTGGAGATTCTGATATGAAAGAAGAAATATCATTCACACCATCACCACTAACAATCTCAAAAGTTACTGACAGATGGCTAGAGAGATAAATCTTTCACTCATCGCAATGCTGCATCTCTTCCTACCTTTTATTTCCATTTCTATGGTTTCTGCGTAGCACCCGATAAAGTCTTATTACGGCCTCGCTGCACACGATCTCCTACTAATTCCTAATCTGGCTAGCTTACTAATGCAAAAATTAACCAGTACCTTCACTCCTTTATCATTTTCACTTGTAAACTAAACTCTCTTCCTGTTTATGTTTTCCCTCCTACCTTCGACTTGAACTGTTTCAAAGGAGGAGTATTAAGACGCCTCAGAAGGCTGGATTGGACAACTCTCTTGGTCCTCTTCCTGTTTCTTTTTTGGGAACACAACTGAGCTTTTTTACCTTTATTTGTCCTTCAGTGACATTTGAGAGAGAGAGAGAGAGAGAGAGAGAGAGAGAGAGAGAGAGAGACGAGAGAGAGAGAGAGAGAGAGAGAGAGAGAGAGAGAGAGAGAGAGAGAGAGAGAGAGTTATTGCTGTTGTTGTTGTTGTTGGTGGTGGTGATAGTAGTGGTGGTGTTGGAGGTGATGATGGTGACACTATTGTTGTGTTTATTCATTATCATTTTAGTAACATAACATATCACTCAATAGCAGCAGCCGTATCACCACCATCATCATCATCACCACCACCACCACCACCACCACCACCACCACCACCACCAATAAAACCATTACCACTAAAAATATCCACCACCAGATTTCCCTTCCTGGGGCGCCAAGACTTCTTCATATGAGGGACGCCACTTAGTCGTCCTGAATCACGCATTTTACCACATCTGAGCATAATCCCGAGTGTGAATGCCAGCCAAGTAGCCCTGAAAGCTACACCTCCTGGCTCGGAATAAATGCTTAATTTTCTTTCCCTGTCCGGTGCAAAAGAAAAAAATAGAAAAAAAAAAACTTTTTTCCTTCTCGTCTCTAATTCAGTTATTTTTTTTTTTCCGTGCAATTTATTCCTGCTTTATTTTTTTCTTTCCTGTATTATTTCTAGGAATTTTACATATTCTCCAAGCGTGCAGTAATACGTGTACATTCTGCATTAATCATATTATTCTGTACTTAAAAGGACAATAACACAATTAACTTTTTTTTTCATGATAGATCAACACTTATGTAAACCAAAAAGGGAATAACACGAAACAGAACCAACGCGGCACATTGTGACACTTATACCCAGAATAGTTGGTGTCCTGCTACTCGAGCAAGTGTGCCATATGTTGCCGCGCTAAAATGGAGCATTGTAAGTATGAGAGAAAACTGTCAACTTAAAAAACTTGAATGACAACCGGTAAAAATCAAACGAGTTCCTCTTGTGATGTTGGAAATCAAGAGAAAAGCTGAAGAAACTATTCTACTTCAACATTCACACACACACACTGAAGATCGTTGAAAATTAAACAAGAGTAAAGTACTTAATCTGAGGCCAAAAATACCATCCATCTGCACTGCTGCCGCAAATTAAAAACATACAACATATGCAGGATACAAGTATGGAAACGAAGCGAGGGTAACTTGCTTTACAATTATTCATGTATAATACAGTCGCAAATTTACCAACAAATCGTACAAATTTATTTTATTTTCGTTGTATTTTATACCAATACTAAAACTGCTACTGTTGTGGGAAAGTTAATGGGTTCCCGTAAAACTGTTGGATAAGAGTGTAAATACAAGAGCTATCTGTTAATTAACACTATACATTTTAACTTCTACTGGCAATAAATAACTTCCCTGCGCTCTTGACGTCACATGAACCGTGCGGAAATGCAAAAACAATTAGCGGGCACATCCACCGCTGCTGAAACACGAGCCTGGTTACCAATGCTGACTCATCTCGAAGTAATTAAGGAGCACGATGGCTTTCGGTTCATGAGTATCGGTAAGTAATTTCAGCGTCAATGAATCAAATCACATTATTCCATTTGAATAACTCAGAATCTGCATCAAATACCTAATTATATTCTTGTAGAAGGTAACCCGATGACTGACGTGGTTTCATATCACGCTTAATTAAATAGTCTAGTGGAGGGAAAATTTCTAGGAACACTACAGACAGCAAAAGAAATGATTAAGGACCTCAAAACCTTTAGTTCCTGTTGCTTTAATGAACTCTATCTAGAGTTAATGAAATTAAGTAAGAAGCGCCAATCTGACAAACTCTGTAGTGTGTGTGTGTGTGTGTGTGTGTGTGTGTGTGTGTGTGTGTGTGTGTGTGTGTGTGTGTGTGTGTGTTTGCGCGCGAGTTTCTGACTGTTCGTTTGTCAGTCTGTCTGCGTTTGTGTATGTGTGCAAAGGACAACTGGTACTGTACACTCACATAGCATGAAATTCAGCAGAAGATCGAAATTCAGTCCCAAGTGAATCAAAATAAATTTTATCCTTCGTGGAATTTTTCAAAGGATCGTATTTAGTGTGGCAAAGTTCCTATTGAAAAATGTAAATTTCGCCATAACATTTTTTTTATTTATTTATTTTTTTTTTTTTCATTTAGAGAACACTCATTCTGGTATCAATGAATAGTTCATTCTTATATCAATTAACAGAATTCTGAATCAATAAGAGTTTATTGATGTTGATTTTCTATGTCAGTTCAAAGAAGTCAGGCAGAAACTATATGTCTAAATTGGATGAATAGTTAGGCCAACTAGAATCTAGCTGTACGTGGGTTAAAATAATTTTAATTTTGATTAAAGAATGTTAATTCAGCGGAAAAAAAAAATTACACAGATTTTTCTTAAGGAAATACCAATTTCGTTATTATGGCTGCATTTTTTTTTCTTCTTGGAACATTTACTTCGGTGCCAATGAAAAGCTCTTCCATAATCCCATCTACACATCCAGATGAGAGACTAATGATGTACAATGCTGAGCTTACAGGTAAAGTTAAAAGTCATTAATTAACGTTATATACTCTTCGATCCATTATCAGAACGTGGATGAAATCCGGCAGGTGTGTTGGAATCCTGTCGCAGAGTGATCGAAATCATTAGCGAGCCGCATGCCGGACACTGGCTGTGTCACGAGTGATGGAGACTTGTTCTTAAAAGTGAAGTTTATGCAACGGGTGAACCATCAACTGTTTATTAGTAAATCACATTATTCTGTCCACACGGTCTATCATTTATTGCCTATTTACTCAGATGTCTGCCTTAACTTTCATTTCAATTACACGTATTCCGTATTTTTTTTTTTTTTTTCTGACGGAAATTACTGCTTTGTTTCTGCAATATTAAATATTGTGAAATTTTGTTAGTAACTTATTCTTTTCGCATAAAATACATTACTTAAAACAAAGTTATATCAATCTGTCCCTTTCATATTTTTTTATTTATAAAAGACACAATAGTCATATGTATAAGAGTTGCTTGTGATCAACCACAGAACAGCTGGACAAGGACAGGCAGCAATGCTTTTACCGTCTCCTCGATTTGTTCCTTACTACGCAAAAATTATTACGAGGTCATCACTTCACAGAAAACTTTACTTTCGTTGTGACACATACAGTAGGACATAGTGTGTGTGTATGTATGTCTGTGTGTGTGTGTGTCTGTGTATGGGTGGGTGGGTGTGTGATCAGTCTCACACACACACACATTCCCGCCACGCAGCACATCATCCATCCATCCATTCATCCGTGACCTTTAGAGCAAAAATCCTTCCCCACGGATACTCATGTTACAAGATTCCATGAACGTAACAAAGGCAAAGCGAACATAAGAATTAATGAAAACAAAAGAGATTTATTCTTCGTTGCTTACCTGTTTTTACTTAGTCGAGACGGTATCATGTACAATTCAAGTTCTGTCCTTTATAATAGGTACTGTATTTATGATATATTTACGTATTCACCCACAATTCATTTTATAATTCACGGTTACTGATGATCAATTGTACGAAAAAGGAACATGTCAAGTTCAAAATATAATAAATAAAAAAAAAAATATATAAAGATTCAGTAAAAACAGTACAGGAAAACTAGAACACGCGGAGGAGAGAGAGAGAGAGAGAGGAGATGAGGAGAGAGAGAGGAGAGAGAGAGAGAGAGAGAGAGGAGAGAGAGAGGAGAGAGAGAGAGAGAGAGAGAGAGAGAGAGTGAGAGAGAGAGAGAGAGAGAGGAGAGAGAGAGAGAGAGCAAAGTAAAAGAGACAGGAAAAACCGCATTTTTTTCCGTGACATTTCATTATATATCATTTTCATCAGTGAAATATTCCCATGTCATTTCTTTAATGTGACATGTATTCATGTGCCATTTTTCTGGTGACATTTTTTTTTTCATTTTTTCCAAGCACCGTGGTGATGGACGCCCCTTGCTGCGCTCCACGAGTAAGCTCATGGACAGACGGAGGCACAGAGTGATAGTTTCCTGTCGCCCTTTAATTTCACGTATCTTGGTTAGGAATGCAAGGCCAAGCGGCTTCCCTATACCAGCTGTCCTGCCGCACATTTACTGACCATCACCTCACCCACCCCCGGACAAGCAGTGCAGTTTGCCTTGCTTACATGTAAATTTCACCCACGAAAATTCCTCCACGAAATCGCCTGAGGTGATTTTACCCATGATAAATACCCGCAACCTAACATAATATAACATAACATAATCCTACGGGGTGTGGGGAAATCGTTTTGTAGAGATGTAGCAGGTGGAATGTTCGTGGGGATATTTACCTGAGGGAGCTTACGGTGCACAGTCTGCCCCAGTGTCGCGGCCATCTGTGTGCGGCAGGTGGTGGTCAGCAGTGGAATAACCTGCCACATCCACTTCAACTGTGCCTCGTTCATGGTTACACTGATATAGTTAGCACGTTCGGAGCACGCGCGTACACACACACACACACACACACACACACACACACACACACACACACACACACACACACACACACACACACACAACGCACGCACGCACGCACGCACGCACACTCTACCATCTCCGTGGTGGTAGTTGGTACAGTACATACACAATATCCTCAAGCCGCCTTACCTCCATCACTCAGCATTGCGCGGCACCGATGAAAGTGCAATAATAAGTGTTGCGCTCACTAATACACGCAAGATTTTTTTGAGTGATTTGTTTTTTGTTTTGTGTGTGTGTCTGTCTTTTTGCATGTTTTCTTTGAAATATACGGAAGACATTTGAGGTATTTTTTGTACGAAGGTTTTAACATTTCAGTTTTCCATATACGAGATCAATTTATTACAGTACTTTGACCTTTAAACGGTTCTTCCAGTGACACGATAGTTGATCATGCAGCTGCAATTGTGGTGTACTGATACCGTAAGATTTTCTACATTTTTATACCACATTGTTTAAAACTGATCATGGCTCTGGAATTCATGAACTGTGACTTACATATGATTGTAAACAACGTCATGCAAGGCGATGCGATTCATAAACTTTAAATCTACCATTGCCTTTAAAGCTATATCGTGGAAAGATTTGTCTAAGCTTTGGCGTGGATTAGATTTCTCGGATATGAACGTGACGGAAGGAAAAAGCAGAAAATTTTACACTGGAGAATTCTTGAAGAGAAAATCAAATGAATTTTAGGAGCCAGTCCAGTAAAAACGAGACACACTTGCGGGAAAGATTGAGACCAAAAAGGCGACGTGGACCAGGTAATGGAAGGCCTGTTAGGTGGTGGTGGTGGTGGTGGTGGTGGTGGTAGTGGTGGTAGTGGTGGTGGTGGTGATGGTGGTGGTGGTGGTGGTGCTAGTGGTGGTGGTCAAGGTAACTTACGAATAAAGGACACCATTTCGGGAAAGCCACAGGGAAATCTCGCTACGGTGACGAGGCGCCTGGGTGGCCCTCTCCCTCTCCACAGTTCCTTTTCTCCGCCTCGCTTCACCACTCAGTCGTGTCCTGGTGACCTACCAGGTCCTGGTGACCTGGTAGGCGTTGGGTTCCCGGCGTGGATGTCCGGATCACTCCCGATTTCCAGATGGTGGCGGCGTCAGCTGTCTTATTTATGTTCATCTCCTGATCTCATTGCAGCGTATCAAAATGTTTCAGGGGGGGTCGTGTGCCACCCCGCGTCTTATCAACTAAAGATCACGTTACTTGAGTCATACTCATTGGACTCGCTATGAAATGTTATCTTCTTTGTGTTTCGTAGACAGTTTTCCTTCTCCCCTGTCATTCCCTGCCTGTGGGACATGTGCAGTATTACTTGTGGCTCCTCCGACGACGTTCTGTCTATTTTGTCCGATATTTCACCTTGGGCATACCCGGGCACGTGGGCACTCGAGAGGAGGAGGCGGAGGGAAAACTGACTGTGGTGTCCAGAAACATTCTCGACATGTTGATTTTATGAACCTCCAGAGTAGCAGTAGCTCTAGTGGTGGTGGTGGTGGTAGTAGTAGTAGTAGTAGTAGTAGTAATAGTAGTAGTAGTAGTAGTAGTTGTAGTTGTTGTTGTTGTTCTTGTTGTTAGTGGTGGTGGTTTCGTTGTTGTTGTTGTTGTTGTTGTTGTTGTTGTTGTTGTCGTCGTCGTCGTCGTCGTCGTCGTCGTCGTTGTTGTTGTAGTTGTTGTTATTGTTGTGGTGGTGGAGATGGTCACCCTGGTGGCTGTGGTGGTGGTGGTGGTTACGGTAGAAATAGTTATAGCTGCTGTTGTTGTTGTTGTTACTTTTGTTGTTGTTGCTTTTGTTGTTCCTATTTCTGCTGTTGTGAACGAAGTTATAGCTGCAAATGTAATATTATTATTATTGCTCTTGTTGCTGTTGTTTGTATCAGTGAGTTGTTCTTTTGTTTAACGTTGTTGTTGTGTTGTCGCTTGTGTTGTTTATGTTACTCTTCTTTTTCTTCTTGCTGGTATTGTTGTTGCTATTGTTTCTGTTGTTGCTGCTGCTGTTACTGTTTTTACTGTAGCTTTGATATCGTCATTATCATCATCAGCAGCCGCAGCAGCAGCACAACAGCAGCATCAGCAGTGTGTGTGTGTGTGTGTGTGTGTGTGTGTGTGTGTGTGTGTGTGTGTGTGTGTGTGTGTGTGTGTGTGTGTGTGTGTGTGTGTGTGTGTGTATTTTGAGAGCGGAAGTGTTTGTATTTTCTTTTTTTTTTATGTGTGTGTGCTTTTTCCAAGAAACCATAAATGGTTTACAGCACACCCTGACGGGTAAACGAGACATAAAAAAAAAAAACTAAGCTTTATCACGTAAAATACTAGACACACGCTCACACACACACACACACACACACACACACACACACACACACACACACACACACACACACACACACACACACGCTCACACACACACACACACACACACACACACACACACACAAAGAATCTAACCAAGCAGCAACACAACCGGATACACTGTGCAAGCCAAATATAAAAATTTCGTGATTTTATGTCTTCCTTAGGCAGGGGCATCAAATGTTTTATAACATTCCATTGTTTTAGGCCTAACGAGGCTTCCAATATATAAGAAGGAGCCTCCAAGATTATGGAAAATAAACTGGCACTGTCATCTAGGCCTGAGGCATCGTTCAAGGTTGATACTGGATTTCCTCTCGTTTAAATAAGTGTGGGAAGTAATGCATATAATTTTCTATCCATATACACGTTTTACCTCAGTGCGATTCCATCCAGTCCATGCCGGTGGTGGGGCGGCGTGTGCGAGAAGCACTCACGGGAACACTTGCAGAATCAGGAGACCATTGTGTGTTGTTCAAGGTGAATTAACCTAAATGAAAACTGGTAGAAAATATCATGGCAGAAGAGAAAGAAAACGAACAATGGCTAATGAAAACTAGAAATAATGAAAACACTGATGAAAACACACAGTGATGAAAAGGAACACACGACCAGCATGGGCATTGTTCTCCCTCTGCATTTTTATCTTACTTAAGCCACAAACTCCACCTCCTAGACCCAACTGTCTCCAGCCATGGACGCTGATATGCCGCTAGTCTCTTCTTCCTCAAGATCTACAAGTCATCATCATCATCATCCTGATCTATGTTACCGCTGTGTTCATTTTTTTGTCGGCTGTCTGTCTATTTCACACCACAAAAAAAAATAAATAAAATAAATAAATAAAATATATAAATAAATAAATAAATAATAGATGCTCTAAGCTGCGGAGCGGCTGGGGGCATCTGATTATTAGACGCGTCGCAGACTTGGTCATACGGAGCTAGCCTCCACACGCCACGCCAACTGTCGCGCCGTCGTGATGGTTGCGGCGAGTGATATGTTGCTGTAAATGACTCTGTGTTTTCAATATGTGGAGTTTTATCTTCATTCTGATCGCGCTATCATGTTCACGAGAGTATTTTTTCTACTTAAGTGTAATAATATATTTCAGCATTCAATGCTAAATTGTTGAAAATAGCGAGCATAAGTAAAACACATAAATCTTCACAGTTCAACTCATCGTAATACCATTTTCCTTTTTGTTTTGTTATTTTTTTTTTTATCATACATCTTGATTTTATGTTCACTGGTGAGTCTGGTGGTGTCCACCAAAGCTGGTTATCCAGTATATGCAGTGAATTATAGCATATAATTCACACATTTTGCGCGCACGATAACTTGAAATGTGCAAAACACGGCAAAGCAGTGAGTCTGATGAAGAAATGTCATATGAAAGATGCGCCGTCAAAAGTTTCCTAATGGGAGGTGTTTCAGAGACTGAAATCGCAATTTTTGTATGCGATGGACACCAAAAGGTGCTCCTGGCCAGATTCTCCAGGGGCCAGGCGGAGCGGTGGGTCATGGAGATGTGTGATAACAAAATTAGAACCCCCTCGCTCTGCTCGGGAAATAAATAAATAAATATTTATATAATTATATAAATAATAATAATAATAATAATAATAATAATAATAATAATAATATTATAAATAATAATAATAATATTATAAATAATAATAATAATAATAATAATAATAATAATAATAATAATAATAATCATCATCATCATAATAATAATATAAATAATAATAATAATAATAAAATAATAATAATAATAATAATAATAATAATAATAATAATAATAATAATAATAATAATAATAATAATAATGATTATAATAATGATAATAATAATAATGACATGTCATCGAGTTCCTTGTCAGTCCTGTTTTGTTTGAACATCTCTAGTCTGCAACTCTCTTACTGTAATTGTCCTGTCCATCTCCATTTTACTTTCATCTCATTTATACAATCTCCCCAACTTCACTTGCTGCATAATCCATTTTTTTTTTCTTATCTCTCCTCGTTAAACCAAGTATCGATATATTTTTTTTTCGATATTCTAAAGTTTTCATTACACTCCACATTTCCCTTCAAGAATACTTACTTTTAAACTCTACCTTAGTTCAGTCACTCATATCATCAGCATGCCAAATGCCAAAAAACTAAATGGAAATCATATCGACACGTAGGTATTTTTCTCCCATTTCTTTAAGGGCGAGTGGCGTGGCGTGGCCCGGGATTGAGGCAATTTCCGGATGTTTGTCGACTTTGTTCCTACTTCAGTGGCACGTCAAGGGAGAGAGGGAGAGAGAGAGAGAGAGAGAGAGAGAGAGAGAGAGAGAGAGAGAGAGAGAGAGAGAGAGAGAGAGAGAGAGAGAGAGAGAGAGAACATTAGATATCTCCTAAATACAATCATAAAATCGTTGTGTATTTAAGAGCGCCGGTAGGTAAAGGATTTAAAGAACAGAAATTCGAAAGAGAGGGAAAAGTGTTCGATCCAATTATAGACAGATATATTGCGTGGGACACTGTTTTTCCATTTTTTGTCCTTTGAGGGGAGAGGGGAGAGCTGGAAATGGGAAGAGATAGGTAGTAGGAAGAGAGGTGAGGGAGAGATGGGTAGAAAAGGTTAGTAGCAGGATAGGGGAGGCTATGGGAGAGAGATGAGGGGAAGAGCTGGATACGGGAGAATGTAGGTAGTACGAGAAGTGGGGAGGGGACATGGGAGAGGAGAGGGGTAGGCAGGAACAGTGACAAGGGACACAGGGGAGGGGAGAGCTGAAGTTGGAGAGAGGTGAGGGGAGAGCTGAGTCGTGGACAGTGGTAAGGCGGCGAGGTGAGGGGAAGAGGGTGATCGGGAGAGAGGAAGGACTGAGGGGAGCGCTGTGGCTGGTACGGACAGAAGCGAGGGGAAGAAATGCAAGATAAAAACTCGTACAATGCTCCGATGTTGTCAGCGCCAGCCACGCTCCAGGCCAGCAAAACATTCCGTGCCTCATGCGTTACGGCGTGAATTAATGTACCTCAGCCTAAATAAGAAGCAAATCAAATAAAAGGAAATGAAAAGAGAAAGTATCATAAAAATCTGAGTAACAACAAGCAACAAGTCATAATGATGGGTAGGTTAAGTTAGATTAGATTAGGATACGTTAGGCTAGGCTAGATTAAGTTAGGATGATTAGGTTAGGTTAGGTTAGGTTAATTAAGGTCAGGTAGGTTAAGTTAAGTTAGGATATTTTAGGTTAGGTTAAGTTAGGTTGGTTAGGTTAGGTTACGTTAACTAAGGTTAGGTAGGTTAAGTTAGATTAAGATAAGTTAGGTTAGGTTAGGTTAAGTTAGGTTGGTTAGGTTAAGTTAATTAAGGTGAGGTCAGGTCAGCTCAGGTCAGGTTTGTTAGGTTAGGTTGGGTTAATCAGGATAGTTTGGATTAGTTTAGTTTATATTAAGTTAGATTAGATCAGGATAGTTTAGTTTTGTTCAGTTCAGGTTAAGTTAATTTAAAAACGTCATCGATAAACTGAACACAAATCTTCACTCGGCACGCCTGAGTCTCGCTGATCGCGTGTCGTGAGCGGCAGGGCGAAGCAAAAGCCGACCATTATGAAATTAAATGAGAAATTAAGGAAACACGAATCCTGTTTTACCGATTAGCAAAGGAACCCTCATTGCAATTCATGTTTGTTTCCTTAGTGTTGAAACCTTCCCCTCTCCCTCCCCCCCCCCCCCTCTCTCTCTCTCTCTCTCTCTCTCTCTCTCTCTCTCTCTCTCTCTCTCTCTCTCTCTCTCTCTCTCTCTCACTTCCTCTCCTCTAAATCCTTCTCTTCTTCCATCCGTCCTTTCTTTTCACTGATTATTTTCCTTCGTCTCCCCTCTGTGTCATTCCCTCCTTCCCTCCTTTCTTTTATTCACCTCTTTTTCCTCCTACCTTTTTAACTTTTCTTCCATTCCTCTCTCCATCTTTCTCTTCCTCCTTCCGGCCTTTGTTCTCATCACTAATTCTTTTCCTTATTACCTTCTTTCTTTTCCCTCCGTCTCATTCTCTCCTTTCCTCCTTTCTTTCATTTGCCTTTTTTTTTTTCTTTCCTCCATTCCTTTCCAACTGACTTTTCATTTCTCTCTCATTCCTTCATCCTTCCCTAATTACTTCCTTCATTTCCCTTCCTTCCTTCGTTCCTGCCCTCCATCTTCTTTCCTTCCTTCATTTCTACCTCCACTTTCCTCTTTCTCCTTCCTTCCCGTGTTTTCTCCTCCTCCTCCTCCTCCTCTTTCCCTCTCGCTACGTTTCACGCAACATCTGGTGAAGGAAGAGCAGAGGAAGATTCTCTCTCTCTCTCTCTCTCTCTCTCTCTCTCTCTCTCTCTCTCTCTCTCTCTCTCTCTCTCTCTCTCTCTCTCTCTCTCTTTCTCTCTGTACCTTCGTGAGTTTTAAAGTTTCTATTCAAATGAAGTTAAGTTGAGTGAAGAACAATTGCAGTTTTCAAAGGAATTAACTTAATGCTTCATATCAAAGTTTATGAGAGAAACAAAGGCACTGAAGTTTTCAAGTACAGTACATGACGGTGGGAAGTTTTTTTTTTTTTTTTAATTTTATCTTACTTTATTTTGCCTTTATTGGTCTTCCCATTAAATGTTAAAATAGTGATGAAAGTACGGTGTGCTCTCTCTCTCTCTCTCTCTCTCTCTCTCTCTCTCTCTCTCTCTCTCTCTCTCTCTCTCTCTCTCTCTCTCTCTCTCTCTCTCTCTCTCTCATCAGTCTGTTTGTCTGCCAATATATCTATTTATTTATTTATTTGCTACTACTACTACTACTACTAGAGAGAGAGAGAGAGAGAGAGAGAGAGAGAGAGAGAGAGAGAGAGAGAGAGAGAGAGAGAGAGAGAGAGAGAGAGAGAAATAATAATAATAATAATAATAATAATAATAATAATAATAATAATAATAATAATTCTATATTTTCATGTAACATGGTTATTCTTAGTTATTCTTACATAAGGTGCAAAATAAAACAAATAAAAAAGAAAGAAAAGAATGAGGTGCCTAAAATAAAAAGACCTACCTAAGATAAAAGATGATCTAAGATAAAAAAAAAAAAATTTCAATTTAGATTTAAAGGTTTGCAGGCTCCCCGAGTTGTTGATAGAAGAGGGCAGATTATTCCAAAGTTTGTGCCCTGACACAGCAGTGGCCCTCGCCCCTGAGTCAGTGCTGGCTTTGGGTGTGTACAAGTCACTGAGCTGCCTTGTTGTGCTGCTTGTTTTTTCCATGACACTGGGAAATTTCATGTGCCATTCAGGATATAATCCATATACAACTTTATACATTGTTGTACATTTTTCAAAAGTGTGCTTGTCTTTTACTGTCATCCATTGTAGATCTCTAAATACGGGAGTGACGTAATCATATTTTCTGCGCCCCCCAGTAGCTACTTTAGCTGCTAAATTTTGCAGTTTTTGTATGTTTAGAAGCAGAGTTTTATTTGTGGAGCCCCATATACTAATGCAATAATTTATTAGGCTGAGCACCACAGACTCTACAATTAATGCCATACTTGGTTTATAAAAATTGTCACTCATTCTGTTGCTATACATCAGTATTCCAATGATTTTCTTATAAAGCTCGGTGATGTGTACATGGAGAAGCATGTATCTGTGGAAAAAACGGCCAGGTTCTTCACATGCGTCACCGGGTGGATATGGTTGCCTTCACAGTTAATGAATGTGTTTGGGGGAATACATAATAGAATTTGCCTATTGCCAATAAAGATACATTGTGTTTTTCTTTAGATTTAGCATAAGACCATTACTAAGAAAATACTGCTTCACATTGTGTAGTGTGTCTTCAGTTTTAGAGATGAGGTCCCTGAGATTATTGACAGTGTCAGCCTGTACAAACTGGATATCATCAGCACACTGGATTAGTCAGCACACGTTTAATTTGTCGTCCAGGTAATTAACGTAAATCGAGAACAGAATGTGGCCAAGCACTGAGCCTTGTGGAACCTCGTAGTCTACATTTAGATTATTAGACTGTGTTGCTCAAGCGTACCGACTGTGTTCTGTCTTTCATGTAACTTAAACCAGACGTTATCTGTATTGAGTTTAATGCATTTACTTAGTAGAATCTCGTGGCTAACACTGTCAAAGGCTTTCGACAGATCACACAAAGTCAAAATTATTACTTTCTTTTGGTCCATGTTGTCACATATTTTATCAGTGATAGTAGAGAGAGCAGTTTCTGTTGACAGTTTTGGCCAAAATCCGTGTTGTGTGTTAGATATCAAGTGATTAAGTTCCAGAAATTTAATTACCTGATTAGCAAGTACTTTTTCTAATATTTTAGAGACAATGGGTAAGAGTGAAATTAACCGAAAATTGCTTTGGTCGCTCGAGTCTCCGCTCTTAAAAATGGGGATTATAAGGTCATGTTTCCAGGCTGTGGGAAAGACGCCTGTAACTACAGAGGTAGTGATTATTCAAGGAATATGCGAGGCTATTATACAAAGAGCATCCTTTATAAATTTCTTGGGAATGCCATCACTGCAAACAGAACTGGTTTCGTTCATGTCTTTTATCATGAGGATAACAGTGTCAGTGTGTGCTGGTTGAGGCCTGAAGGTGCTGTCCTCACCACTCATCCCAGAGGCTACATTCTCACAGATAGAATATTGCACATTTTCACAGTGGATGAGTTCCTGAGTTTTAGTATATGAATTCTTACCAACATTAGCAAAATAAGAATTAAATTCCTTGGCTTTGTCGAGTACATTATCAAAATTAGAGGTAATGGAAATGTTTTTAGTGTTAGGGACTGTTTTTGTAATAGTTTTCCATGTTTTTTGAAATGCTGCCTTTATTGTTGAGAAAGTCATCGTGATAATATTTTGCTTTGCACTCACCAATGAGGGTTTTAACTGGTTTGTTTTCCTGTTTGTATTGTTGTTGCAGATGAGCGTTATGCCCATCGTATTTTAGTTTTGCTCGAGTAATATTTCCAATATTCATAGCTTCCTGGATTGAGTTGCTCGTCCATGGTGCAAATGGTCTTGTGATTTCTTTAGTAACAAGGGGCACATTCATTTAAACAGTTAATAAAATTTGCGTTAAAAATATCTATATGCGTATTTACGTCGTCTGTACTTAAAATCATATGAAAATTGTGCGTCTTCTGAAGAAGCCTAAAACAAAATTTCTCTTTGGTATGATGACCAACGTGTGGAAATGTTGGAATAGCTGGCGATCTCTTAGGTTTGCTGATATCTGTCATAATACTTGTGAGGTGATGATCAGCAATCTGTTGTGGCACAGCATCACAGGAGCATACAGTGTCGGGCTTGTTAGCAATAGCAAGATCTGATAAAGAGTTGAAGATGTTGGCGTAACCCTCGTTGGTTTATCATTTACTTGAGTTAACTTGTTGCTCTTTATGATCTTAGATATCTTGCTATTACCAACAAGTAAGTTGTCATTGAAATCACACAGTATAAAGAATGTCTTATTCTTCGTACTAATTAATCTAAACATGTCTTGTATGCATTCAAAAGCAGTGGCAGAGGCTTTACGGTGTGGGTACATGCAACCAATTATTATGGCTGGCTGCTTCCAGAAATCTTCAATGTCCACTTGTTTGGGGACGTTCAAGTTAATGATATTGAGTGTTAAGACATTCTTTACATAGATACATGCACATACATAAATACATAGATACATACACCGCCTCGCCGCCGCTGCGTATGTATGTACTGGTAGTAGGGGCGCCCTCCTCGTTACCCCATCATGTCTTGCTCCCTCTTGTCGCTGGCCTGCTGGGTTTATAATAGAAAGGGGCTCGTCGTTGGAATGCAGGGCGGGGCTGGGAGGTAGTGAGGGAGCCCTGGGGAGCTCTGTGAGTAGAGGCGTTGCGAGCGTATGATCTGCCTTGTTGACTTGGCCTGATGTGAATGCCTGAGGCAGCCTGACGTTCTTGGGATAATGGGCGGTGCTCAGCGTTCTCAGCAGGTGCTCTGGTTCCCAGTGTGGAGTTGTCGCAATCCACGGACCTTTTTTTTTCCTTTCGTTGTGCTTTATGTGTGTTAATATTTTTTTCATTAATATTTTTCTTGACTTCTTCCCAGTGTGTGCAAAGACAGAAGTGTGGGTGTTGCTTTTTAATGGTGCTCAGTAGCTTGATTACAACCAGCCTATTCAGTTCTGGTGGGAATTTTTTTCCATGTCAAAGCACACATCATCAACCTCACCTGTGCTAAGTATGAATGCAGGAGCAGTTTTAATGGTATTTATTCCATTAGCTTCACCCCATTTCATTAAATGCTCGTTTCAGTCAAGTGTTTTTGCTTGTACTTCCTGAGTCATGGGTGGTGGCACGAGCTGACACACATGCACCTTCATAGCACTAACTTTTTTCCTTCAATGCTGCGATCAAACAGTCTAAATTGTTTAGTATTGCTGTAGGTGTACACGGAGCATGGATGGGGAAGAGGACCCGTTCGCAATACACCACCTCTCTCTGCCCCGATTTGCGCCTCCTGGCTGTGGCTGGCGCGACATCCCACGATCTGCAATTTAAATTCACCAAACAGAAGACTACGGCTGACATTCCTGTAAGGTTCCTTATAATTATTCAAATATCCATCCATTTTCTCGACTGCGATAGCTCAAAAGGAATCCAAATAAATTAATTATCTATTTTAGGCGGAAAATTAACCCTCCATTGGTTTTCCAGGGAAGTTTTAAGGGCAAGTAAATTATATTAATTCTCCCTACCAATATTGAACATAATAATGCATTACATTTCAATAGAAGATATTTTACGCGAGTTTCCCTTCTAATACTCTGAAATAGCTGACGTTTTTCTTTCCGTCCCGGGAGTTTTAAGGGGGAGCCTCACTAAATCGAGTAAATTATTCCCATTTTCTTTCCCACGGTGCCTCGAGGTGCCAATCATTTATTATTTATTTAAAGATGGGTACTACATTAGCCTGCCTCCACATTACTGGTAGCTCACCTGACTCAGTGATTTCCTAAAGACATAAACTAACGGCTCACTAATAACCTGTTTGCATTCCTTAAGTACTCTGGGATATATTTCATCAGGTCCTGGTGTCTTGAACTTTTTTTCGCCTATCTATCTCCTGTTCCACTATCTCCCTAGTTATGGAAATATGTCAGGTTCTCATACTCATCTGCTCTAAACACCTGTTCACTATCTGGCATATCCTGCATGTTTTCCTGGGTGAAGACAGTTAATAAATACTAATTCAGAAGTTTACTAATCTCCTCCCCAGAACTAACCAGCTCCCCATCTGCTGCCTTTAATGGACCTATAGTATCCTTATTCTTCGTCCTGTATACCTGATAAAGTACCTTGGGATCCGTCTTCGCCTGGCTGGCTACCTTTAATTCATAACTGCTCTTAGCTTTCCTCGTTAACTTCCTGACTGTTCTAACTAATTCATTATACTGTGACCTTAAAACTTCTTCACCTGCCCTTAATCTCTTATATATACTTCTCTTACGCCCTATATAATGTTTTAACCTAGCAGTCATCCATTTTGAGTCATTCTTCTGTGATCTTATTGCCCTATAGGGATATTTGCTAACTGACCTGTATGAACTTTATCTACGAAATATCTACACAATTTATCTACATTTACCTCACCTAATCCCCTCATCTCGGCCCTTACCATCCTCCTCACTCCCTCATCTACTCGCCTCGACCTCACCTTTCTCATTTCAGCATAACCTGACCTTCCAACATGCTCACACCTACCTCCCCCTCCCTCTCTCCTCCGCCCCTTGCGGACACATCTTCCCTCCTCTTGTCCTACACTCTCACACCTCACTTCACCTCTCTCATCTTGCCTTATCTCTCTCAACTCCATTCCGGACCTGAACTCACCTTGCATCCGTTGCCTGTCAACTCCTTGGAGGTACCTTTTTAATTCCTCGAAATCTGCTCTCCTAAAGTCAGGTATTTTACTAGTGTTTTTGCTTCTAAAAGTTTCTTCCCATTTGAAATTGTACCTGATTTCCCTATGATCACTGTTACCTAGCTGTCCTCCAACCTCTACCTGCGTGACTGTGGGTGGTATAGACATACATATTTTATACAGAGACAGCCACTTATAAGTCTACAGGCAGGCTTCGTGCAGTTTCCTATATAGTCTTATGCAGTAGAATGAGTACTGGTGGTTGGTGAGGTCTGGTTGTGTGTGGAGGCATTTGGGCAGACTGAAGCCATCAAGTATTTGGTGGCACTGATTGGGAAGGGACGGAAGTGTTCGAGGGAAGGTGAAAGGGTAGCAGAGAGGAGAAAAAAACAGAAGGGAAAGGCAATTACTGTTTTACGGCATCATGCAAAGCTGAAAATAATGTGTGCGAGAAGACATTTGAAGAGAAGTATAGTTTTACAGTAACATTTGTATATTTGCTGTGCTTGAAAATTTCCAGTTTGATGGTAAAAGGAACAGCGTGTCCAGTTCACACCCATCACTCGGTTCCAAGAGATCACGGGTTCGAATCCCAGGCAGAGAGGAGATAAATTATGTTTACTTGCTGTCACGCCGCAGTCTGTGTTCACCTGGGAGGAAACTCGTCATGCAAACCACTGAAGCTGCAAATATATGCTACAGTCTCTCTTTGTTATCTCTAATATATATATATATATATATATATATATATATATATATATATATATATATATATATATATATATATATATATATATATATATATATATATATATATATATATATACTGTTCTCTACACTTTTTTTTTTCTCATTTAACTTGACTATTTTCCTTGATGATATCGTTTCTTGTATTCCCTTTACTGTTACATTTGATTTACCTATTATTATTATTATTATTATTATTATTATTATTATTATTATTATTATTATTATTATTAATAACATCATTATTACTATATTTTTTGACGTCCAGGTCTCCTGCTCTATCAGGGGCAAGACGGTGCCTGCTAGAGAAGGACTCTGGTTTTCGCACAAACATATTAATTATAATAATAACA
>NW_026973727.1:222500-320000 GCF_035594125.1 Scylla paramamosain
TACCAAATCAGCCCCCTACGTGAGTTGTGAGGGCAGTAACGAATGTCCTAACGTGTGCCACACAGCTTGCCTAGGTGACAGAGAGACCTACACTTGTAAGGACACACAGCAGCTACGTCATGAAGCCAGTTTAGCGGATGAAGTGGTCTACATTAGTGAAAACCCTGAAGTGGACCTTCCATCCACACCTCTACACGATGGAGTGGATGATGACGAGAGGCAACACCTGTCGCAGCTGGAGAAAGACGAGCTCGTCACCACTGTTATCCAGCTACAAAAACAGGTAATGAAAGATAAAAATGTGATTCAGTCTCTCCGTCTACAGAGAGACTGGATAATTAACAAAAAGGCACAATTGATAGACCTATTAGGGCTTATAGACGCTCTTACTGATGCGAGGGAGAATGAGGAAAAGACCGCCACCTGCTCCGTGGCGACAACAGCCACCCCTCTCTCAATCGCCAGAACTTGGGAAAACGCGTGTGCTTCCTCGGACCGCTGGAGGCAGTGGTGGAGATCAGGGAAGCCCAGACCTCTTAGACACGAGGCAGTGGAAGTAGAAGAAGACCCCACCACAAATACAGCTACCGCTGCTGCCACTTCCACCGCCACCACAGTCGCCGCAGCAGCATCAACACCTGCCGACTCCGACACTGACTCCGCCGCTGCCGCCACCAACACCACTACCACCACCACCAACATCAACAACAGGAGGAGGAGCAGCAGCAGCAACGACAGTAACAACAGGAACAGTATCAGCAATGGCAGAAACAACAACAACAACAGGAGCAGCAGCAACAAGAGGAGGAAGAAACGAGGTCAGCAGCGATTAGGACCTCACTCCGCCACACCAGGTGCGCGACCCAACCCTCCCGCACCCCAGTCCCACCCACATCATTTTAGATCCCAAAGGGACGTCAGAGGTGGAGACAGACCACGCTGCGACTACTGCTCCCGCCTCGGACACACATCCGAGGTGTGTTACAGCCGCACTGCTGATATAAGGCAGGAAACGATTCTCAGAAGGGTCCTGACAGAAGGATGGAGAAAAGAGCTAAATCCTCAACCTCAGCTGCCCTTTCGAGACTCCCCTCTCCACCCCTACCCACCAACATGGCAACCACAACCCAGGCAACACCACGACTGGAGCCCACTCATGTGGCAGGGAAGGCAGTAACACGCCTCCCCCTGCCAAGGTAGCCCTAAGTCAAACCAGCGCCAAGAAAAAACAAAAGACTGGCCACCTCAGCCGACACCTGACTGTTGTGTCGGCCAACGTGAGGGGCCTTCGCACCAACCTTGGTGACCTCACCCACAACTTTGTCCTCCGACACAACGCGGACATTGTTGCCGTCACGGAAACGTGGCTCAGTGGTGAGGTGGAGCCGACGTTTGGCAACATCCCGGGCTACACAAAGTGGGCGAGGAAGGACCGTGAGCATAGAGTGGGCGGAGGCGTGGCTGCCTGCTTCAAACACGGCCTCCAAACTCAAAAAATTGACGTGGTGCTGCCTGAAGGAATGGAGGCGCTGTTCTTCAGAGTGGTAATAAATGACAGCACAGGACTCCTCCTGTGTGTCATGTACCGTCCCCCAAGGCAAGGACGTTCAGCGCTGGATTTTTTGACGGAGGAATTGGACACTATGCTACAGCGGCACAAGTGTTCCCACGTCATGATTCTGGGGGATCTAAACTTCCACCTGGAGCAGGATGCCTTTAACAGCCTCCTGATGGTGCAGGGTCTGACGAACCACGTGTCCTTCCCTACACATGAGAGGGGAGGGTCGCTGGACCCTGTGCTAACAGATCTCCCTGACTCCAGCATCGTCTGCCATCAACTGGGGACGGTGGGCACCTCCGACCACCATGCCGTGCTGGCACGAGTCAAGCTGGATATAGCGAGGGAGGCCGCCGCCCCGCGCACTATCTGGCTGTGGGAGCAGGCTGACTGGGCATCCCTGAGACACGACATCGTTCGCTTGGACTGGGACGCCCTACTGATAGGCAACGCGGAGGAAAAGGCCCGTGCCCTCACCACCAAGCTCCTTGCCCTCCAGCAGCAACACGTCCCCAGCAGAAGGTACCTCGTTAGGCCTAATGACCCTGCTTGGTTTGGTTACCGATGCCGAGCGGCCGCTGAGGCTAAACACGAAGCCTGGGTGAGGTACAAACGTCGTCCAACACACTACAACTGGGCCCAACACCGTGTGGCGTGTAGACGGGTGACAGCTACCTGCAGGTGGGCGAGACGGCAGCAGCGAGAGGACCTGAGGCAAAAGCTCTGTGGCTCAGGGGTTGGCCACAAGACCTGGTGGAGGCTTGTCAAGGAGCAGCAAGGAACAGGCCGCCGCGACACTGTTCCTCCACTAACAAGGCCGGACGGGACAACAGCCGCCAGCAGTGAGGACAAGGCTTCTCTACTCGCTGATTTTTTCGCAGAGAAGATGTCAGTCACTGATCCGGGTAGACGTCCACCTCACCTCCCTCAGGAAACAGACCACACCGTCGCCGATGTTCAGGTGACACGTGAACAGGTGGAGCGGCTGATGAGGGAAGTAGAGGAGAACAAAGCCACCGGCCCGGACGACATCAGCCCGCGGCTCCTCAAACGTTGCGCCAGTGAGCTGTCAGGTCCTCTCACCAGCGTCTTCAGGGCCTGCCTGATGGAGCACAGGTGGCCCTCTATATGGAAGGAGGCGCGAGTGGTACCAGCCCACAAGAAGAACTCAAAGTCTGAGCCCAGCAACTACAGACCCATCTCGCTGCTCTCCGTGGTGGGCAAGTTGCTGGAGCAGGTGGTGGCAGGTGTCATCTGTCATCACCTGAGTGAGCACCGCCTCCTCTCAGACAGACAGTTCGGTTTCCGGCCTGGCCGCTCAACAGCGGACCTCCTCACCCTCCTCTCCCAAGGCTGGCAGGATGCCCTGGACGAAGGTCTGGATACTCTTGTGGTGGCCCTGGACATTGCTGGGGCCTTTGATAGGGTCTGGCACGCGGGGCTTGTAAAAAAGCTTTGCGCCAAGGGTATCCAGGGCAACCTCCTTGCACTGCTCGAGGACTACCTCCAGGGGAGAACCCTCCGGGTAGTCATCAATGGACAGGCATCCCAGCCGTTACCTATACAGGCCTCAGTTCCACAGGGTTCAGTGTTGGGCCCGATCCTGTGGAACATATACATCGATGACCTCCTGCGGCAAATCCCGACTCTGCTTGCATACGCCGACGACTGCAATCTCTCCCGCTCCTACTGCCGCTCCGACAGTCAACGAGCCGTTAGAGAGCTAAATAGGCAGCTCAGGCTGGTGATGGAGTGGGGAGAGGCGTGGCAAGTCAGCTTCGCTCCAGAAAAGACGCAGGCCATGGTCATCTCACGGTCCCCAGCTGCCTCCCCAGCCGTCTCAGGCTGTCTGATTTTTGGAGGCCAGACACTTCCCCTCCAGGAACACGTCAAGTTGCTGGGAGTGACAGTGGACTGTGGCCTGCGCTTTGACCGCCATGTTGCTGCTGTTGCCCACCAGGTCTCCCAGCGAGTCTCTGCACTGCGTCGGATGTCAGGAAACCTCGACTCCCGGGGCATCCTCACACTGTACAAGGCTCAGATACGGCCTTGTATGGAGTACAGTGCCTTGTCCTGGATGTCGAGTGCCCCCACCCACTTGCAGAGACTGGATGCTGTGCAACGCCGTGCCCTGCGCTTGGTGGGGATGGACGGACAGCAGCAGCAGCAGCAGCAGCAGCAGCAGCAGCAGGAGGAGCAGACCGGAGTCACGTCGCTAGAGCATCGGCGGGACGTGTCGGCGCTGGTGGTCCAGCACAAGGCCCGGGTTCTGGAGGTCCCTCATCTCAGCTTGATAAGGCTCCCACCACGAGCTGTCCAGAGGGAGTCCAGGACCACCACCTCCAATGACATGCTGGTGCAAGTGCCTCGATCTTACTCGAGGCAGCACCAGCGCTCTTACACAGCTAGAACCTCCAGACTGTGGAATGTGTTTACGGCAGCCACGAGTGATACACAAACAATGACACTCCAGCAGGTGAAAGTGGCTGCACACAGGTGGCGTAAAACACAACCCCCCACACTAGTGCTGTGTTAATCATGTCTATATATATATATATATAGTAGGATGAGTTTACTTTTTGTATATATTTTCTTCCTTACATTTAAGTATAGGCTTTTCAAATAACAGCATAAAAAACGTGTTGTTTTAAGCCTGATGTAAATTTTTGTTTAAATAAAAAAAAAAAAAAAAAAAAAAAAAAAAGAGAGAGAGAGAGAGAGAGAGAGAGAGAGAGAAAGAGAGAGAGAGAGAGAGAGAGAGAGAGGTAGACAATATACCCAAACTCTAAAGAAGAAAGAAAAAAAGAACCGTTTATCGAAATACAAGACACTTTGTAAGGAGCGTGGTGAGAAGAGGAGAGTCTATGACGACAATAAGATAAATTATACTGATCACAAGGACTCCAAGGGTCAAGGCCAGAAAGACCAGGCAGAATATCACTAGGAATAGTGGCAGCTTTCTGAAACACTTCGTTGTCTCAATAGGACTATGTTCACTTGCTGAGAGAGAAACCACGCTGCCCACAAGGCTTCCGAGGGTCAAGGCCAGAGAGAGCGGGTAAAACAACAGCAAAAAGAGTGACCGCGTTCTGAATCACTTTGTTCTCTCATCGCAGCGATCACTGGCCACGGAAACTTAGTCGAATTCTCATGGGTATTTTTTTTTTTTCATTGATGATACAGACTGCTTGTTGACAGATCATTTGACTCATGAAAACCTCCTTGAAGTCCACAACAGTTTTCATTAGACTCTGTGAAAATTAATCGTAGTGGAGTACAGAGGTGTTTAAGAACGCTGCTCCAGGAACATATTTAATGAAAGAGTAAAGATAAGGACTAAAAAAAAAAAAAAAAAAAAATAGAATTGTCCAATGTTTAATTTCTCAAAAATCTGATAGACAAGTTTAAAGTTATCAGACAAGGAGTGAATGAAAAGTGTAATCTGATAGGGAGAAAATACTAAGGGATGTAAACTTTCCAAGTCATGTGAAAAAAAAGAGTAAAGGAACAAATTAATGAAAAAGAAAAAAAGAAAACTGTTGCAGATATCGTTGGTTTGGCGTCACACATCACAAATGATTTATTGACAAGATTTCCATTACTGCCTGGTGGTAAATACTGTGACAGTCGATGACGTGTATTCTAGCGAACAGAGAGTGTGTACTAATGCTTTCCACTTCAGAAACTAAATTGTCAATGGAGACGTGGAGACAAATTCCCTTGGTTATACTTTTTTTTTTTTTTGCTAGATGTGGTGGTGGACACTAAAATAATACAGTCTGTAGAAGAGAAGAGAGAAATTGATTGGGTTAGTCTCTTTTCGCCGCTCTTAGTAAGGATGGTGGTAGACAATGAAATTAAATAGTCAGTAGAGCTATACAGAGAAACTGCGTTGGTTACATTTTTACTGCTGTTAGAGGTGGTGGTGGTGGTTATGGTGGTGGTGGTGGTGGTTATGGTGGTGGTGTTGGTGGTTATGGTGGTGGTTGTGGTGGACAGTGAAATCCATTACGAGAGACTGATAATAATCTGGTTATAGTTATACTCGAGCAGCGGGTATTACCACCTGTGTTTATAGTGACATTCAGTGATACTCATAATATAATGTGATGCACTACGAAAGACTGTGGCTGTAGTAAGGAGCCCACTGAGGGAATCCGTAAGTAAAGACCGAAACAATGTAAATAAAATAGATACCTTATTCCTTTAATTTTGTACTGACTTGTGTGTTAGGTTCATTTTAGCAAAGGAAACACTGATGATTACCATGAAGCAAACCTGAAATAAGATATACCATACAGTTCATATTGTATAGAGGCATCCGTTAACACAGCTTGAACACTGCCATAACTTCTTTATTACAAGCGTTTGGACCTGTCAAAATCATTACAATAAACACATCTCAATGCTTTTTTTTTTTTTTTTAACATCTTAAGTCCCCAATCATCATTAATAAGTAGATCAATATGAAAATTGAGAATGGATGTATGTAGAATTCACCATATGCTAAGTACAATTAAAAATCAATCATATAACCAATCAACCACATTGATTTTCACTTATGATAATCATTAGAATTATAACTCACAACGGTAGCTCCAGCCGCATATGGATTGCCTCCATGAACTTTCCGAACGAGTAGTTGGATTCATAAACTGTAATACATGAAATATTCCCTGAGTAACTATCAATCTTAATAGCCGACCGCACAATCACATTAACACTGTCATCATAAAAGATCATCACTAATACAAACATTTTGTCGATGAACATCACAAATGTTTTACGTGAACACCAGCTGATAAACCACCACACAGTACTGTTATAACCAAACATAGCCATACATACCAGCATAATAGAATAATTCCAAGTCTTGAATAAATATTACATCCAGTGATCCATCACAACACACTTGAGGTAGGGGCGGACAGCAACTAACCCTGGCTGACCGTTCGTCGCCACCTCATCACCCTGCTGCCACCTCACCTCACCTCCCCACTGCCCATTGCCACGTCACAAAGACGTGCGGTTTGTGCACCTTGTACAGAGCTTAATCCTCGTAAATATAAATACACTGATACACGAACTAATTTAGAAATAAACAAATAAATAAAATGATTTATATTCAAATTATCATCAGACTGATGATACACTAACCAGTCCCTTTAAAACAAATAAATTGGATAAAACTGAGTACAGACAAAGCACCGAGAGATTACCTTTAGATCCGGAACAGGGCGAGGAAAATACAGATACGTAAATACAGAAGGAAAGAACGAGCCGGCTGGACTACAAGGGGTCGGCAGAGTTGCTCATAAATTCGTACCTATTCTCAACAAGGCGAGCAGGGATTAGTGCGTGAAAGGAGGCAAGCCCAAATGGTTTCCGCCTGCCTGGAGATTCAAGTTCGTTGCATCTCGCGCGCGCGCGCGTGTGTGTGTGTGTGTGTGTGTGTGTGTGTGTGTGTGTGTGTGTGTGTGTGTGTGTGTGTGTGTGTGTGTGTGTGAGGGGGGGGGTGGTTTGGGTGTGTAAAGTGAGGTGTATTCATCGAAACATTTTTTTTTTTCAGTCTGCTGTCTTTATTATCCTAAATATTGGAGCGACAGACAATTAATCAATATCGGCCGTCAGTTATCGATCAGACAGCCAATCATTCACTCGGTTCAATAATCCTGGGAATTTATCAGTCCTGTAAAAGTTCATCGTACTCTGTCAAGGTATTATTACTCACTCACTTTTTCACTCACTCACTCAATTCGTCAGTTCATTTATCAATGTCTTGCTTTAATTATGTACTCCTTCTTTCGGCACTTATAATTCCGGAATGTTGTATGGGTAGTCAGTCAGTCAGTCAGTCAGTCAGTCAGTCAGTGAGTCAGTCGATCAATCATTCAATCAATCAATTAATTCATCATCGTCCTGGAAAAGCGAATACTCCTCTACCAAGGCAAGATAAGTACAGGAACGAGTAAGAGAAGGAAGTTCACCTGTTCCTGCACCTACCTATCTATTCTTTAACATTACATCCCTTACCATGTGCATTTATCCAAGCGTAAAATATATGTTTAGATAAACCAGATAAAAAAAGCACTGTAAAAAAAAAAAAATCTATCTCCTTAGCAATCTATATCTACCAATCTATAAATCGATGTAATTAATCTATCTATCTATCCATCTACGAAAGCAGACTGCATTTTACTAACTAACCTAGCTTGTACAAACTCACCATAACCATCTACTCACCTACCTACCTTACACCAAACACCTTACCAACCAACACGCCTATCTGCACCCACCTACCCATCCACATCCACACACACACACCCACACACCCACAACCTCCCAGTAATGCGTTGTTCTCACCTTCCCTTTCTACCATATCTCTTATTACGATGCCTTCCCACACTCCCCTTACCTCCCCTTACCTTCCCCACCTTCCCTCCAGCCTCCGCCTTCCCTTCGCCTCCCGACCCTCTCTTCAGGTGCCGTCAAATCCCATCAGGGTCGTCGGGGCACCAAGGGACCAACGTGGTTCTTTCTCCTTCACGTTTGAGCTTCAGTACATTTTTTTCCTTCCCTTAAGAAGCCGAGACGGAATAAAGGGAACAAAGAAATGGAGGAGGAGGAGGAGGAGGAAGAGGAGAAGGAAGAAGAAGAGGAGGAGGAGGAAAACCACTACCACCACCACTACCACCACCATCAGCAGCAGCAGCAAAAAAAGGAGCAAGAGACAAGAGAATGGCAGGTAAAAAAAAAAAAAAAAAAAACTACGTGGAAAAATAACAGTGGAAGAAAGAAAATGAGAGATGGAGAGATGGAGATGCGGAGGAACAGGACGAGTCATTGAGGAGTACAGGAAATGAACGAGGCAGGGGACTGAAATGGAATAAAACAAGACAGAAAAGTTAGCAAAGAAAAAAAAAAAGCAAGGCGAGCGAGGGAGAGCAAGGAATGAGTCAACAATCGATCTCAGCTCAGGAATTGCGGGAGGGAGGCGAAGGGACTTAGTAGAGAGAGAGAGAGAGAGAGAGAGAGAGAGAGAGAGAGAGAGAGAGAGAGAGAGAGAGAGAGAGAGAGAGAGAGAGAGAGAGAGAGAGAGAGAGAGAGAGAGAGAGAGAGAGAGAGAGAGAGAGAGGAGAGAGAGAGAGAGAGAGAGAGAGAGAGAGAGAGAGAGAGAGAGAGAGAGAGAGAGAGAGAGAGAGAGAGAGAGAGAGAGAGAGAGAGAGAAAGCAGGAATATACTTGTGTGCTTTTGCTTCTGTATGTACTCGCACTAACTTGAAAAAAAAAAAAATAATGGAAACAAATAAATAACTTACAAGAGAGAAAGAGAGAGAGAGAGAGTGGGGAGAGAGAACAGCAAACATATACGAACCAAGCAAAAACAAAGAAAATGAGGCGGGCAGGTGTACAGCACTCAGTAATGAAGGTGTGGATTGTGGCAGCCAGGTAAGACGACCCACTCACAACACGTGGACTACTGAATTACAAAGTGGAGGCATTCCAGACCAGGTGTGTAGGAGACTGAGGTGATGTGGCAGGTGTGTGTGGAATTCAGGTTTATACAAGAGGTCGTATGTGTAAAAGGTGGATGTGTGTAGGTGTGTGTGTTTGTTGTAGAGTAGCAATGACTGAATGGTGGTAAGCTGTTGTCATCATTAGTAACTTCCATGGCTCTTTTGCAGAAGGAAGGGTTCATTAAGTCACCGAGACTGTATTGATTGTTGATGTTATTCTAAGGTACTCAAGCAATACAGCTTTTTTTTTTTTTTTTTTTTTTGTTTTGTTATCAATTTTCTTATTCTCGTCCTTCTTCATTATGAGAAAGCTCTTTTATCCTTTATTTTGCTCTACGCTAGTGTCACTAACACAGACTAGATTAAACTTTATTGAATACAAAAGCACGAAGACTAAATAAATCATAATGAATACAAAAAAAAAAACTCTCTTTAGTTATCTATTATTCTTTAATTTCTTTCACCATCCCCAAATTGCCATTACCTTACTCAAACCAACCTCCCACTATCTATTCCACTCATGACGTGTTTTTTTTGTTTTTTTTGTAAAGGGGGTGGGAAATGTCAACCTTCTAAAATTAAACTGCAGTCAAAACGTGGTGAGTCATATGAGTTATCAAAACATGTTCGTCTAAATAAAAAGTTCACTGCATGTCTTTTTTTTTTTTTTCTGGTCTTGTATTACTTTTTAGTGAAGGGTTTGTTGTGGATAACTTGTCCTGTACATCAGAGAGCAGAGTCACAGAATAATGTCCACCGTAATAAACAGAGGCAGACTATGAGCGTAAACTATATAAATCTTGCAGCCGCGTTTAATTTTATCGTGTTGTTTATCGTGTTTTGTTGTATTATCGATCCGCCATATGTCAAGTCTTCACTCACCCAGCAGTCAGGTATGTAACAGGATGGACACCGCGCCTCCACTTGTGGCGTGGGACTCAATAAAATATGCACCAACATCACACGGCCCGTAAATCTGGTGGCTTATACACACACACACACACACACACACACACACACACACACACACACACACACACACACACACACACACACGTTCCATTCCGCTTTTTTTTTTTTTATCCTTTATACTAAAATATCAAATAAAAAAGATGAGTGAGCCATGCCTTATCTACTTCTCTACTTGTATACTTTTTCTCTTCTCTTTATACTAAAATATCAAATAAAAAAGATGAGTGAGCCATGCCTTATCTACTTCTCTACTTGTATACTTTTTCTCTTCTCTAATAGTCTACCTTTCTTCAGCTTGACAATATTTCCACGTCTTCACCTACACATCTAGATTACTTATATATATTTTTTTTTGTGTTTTTTTTTTTTTAATAGTAACATGTGTAATGACTCAAATATTGTTACTTTTTCTCTCTTTTTATTTTTTACATCACGCTTTGCTATCATGCATATTCGTAAGGATAACTGGTTGCTGGTGTTCTTGCAAGTAGTGTTTGGAACACGGGAAGTGTTTGGCAGGATAACTCGTCCCTGCACTCCTCTCTTCAGCTCAGTTTCGTTAAAGACACACCTGATGGTCGTGAGGGGGAGCATGAAGAGAGAGCATGGCAAGGAGGGATGTCAGTGAGATTTACGTCTATTTTCACTTCCATTCCCTATATGACTCTCTCTCTCTCTCTCTCTCTCTCTCTCTCTCTCTCTCTCTCTCTCTCTCTCTCAACTATTTCTTCGGTACAAGGGGAGTGTGATGGCCCGTCAATATCCTTCAACATGCACACAGCACCGGCTTGTCTCCCGAGGATGTGGTCAGTTATTCATCCAATACCACGGAACTATTGCCACTGCATCGCCAGGGTTACACCTCTATTACCTCTCACTTATACGGCGTTGATTGACCGATCAACCCTGCAAGTGAGGATGGACAGCTGCTTCAGTCAGTTGCCAAGTGTGCACACAAGCCAGCCTGAGAGGGTTTCAGACCAAGGCAGTCTATCGGTCAGTAGGAGGAGGCAGTAGACACCTGCCGAAACGATAATTACTCCCAGTGAGGTCTAAAGCACTGTTCAGGGGGTGCTGTGAACTTATCATTAAACCCAGCTGTGACCTCACTGAACGTTTCCCTTTGTGTCTCACAACACAAGGGGGTAGTCACAGCCTGCCCTCTAAAGACAACTCTCTTCCTCCACACAAAACTACAAGCACCTAATAACACACACACCCTTCACTCAAAAAATTTTAAAATCATGGCGACTCCTACACCAGCCTCGGAGTCCCCATCTGGGGAGGGGACCATAAATGTCCCCAGGTCGGACTGCCTTTCCGTCGACGACCATAAGTGTCTTGACACCCCCCTCAACTTTTTCTTCATTAACTTCTGCAACATTCGCGGTCTAAGATCTAATTT
The DNA here is from genome assembly GCF_035594125.1 of Scylla paramamosain. Classification (NCBI taxonomy): domain Eukaryota; kingdom Metazoa; phylum Arthropoda; class Malacostraca; order Decapoda; family Portunidae; genus Scylla; species Scylla paramamosain. The sequence continues at coordinate 233,952 of NW_026973727.1, forward strand.
TCAATCTGTAGAACACCACCTCTCCTCTTCTAAACCTCATCTTCTTTTCCTCACTGAAACTCAGGTGTCTGAGGCAACTGACAGTAGCCCCTTTTCTGTTCCCTCCTACTTTCTCTATCCTCATTTTCGATCCAAAGCTGGATGCTGCGTTTATGTGCGCAATGACTTAACCTGCTCTCGTGCCCACGCTCTTGAATCTTCCGAGTTTTCCACCATCTGGCTACGACTACAGAGTCATTCTCATACTAAATTTATCTGTGCTGTATACCTCTCTCCTAACTCCTCTGACTATAAGAAATTCTTTGACTACTTAACTTCCAAAGTGGAGCACATTCTGACCCTCTTCCCTTTTGCAGAAATCTCCATTCTTGGAGACTTCAATGTTCACCACCAGCTTTGGCTTTCCTCTCCCTTCACTGACCATCCTGGTGAACTAGCCTACAACTTTGCTATCCTCCATGACCTAGAGCAATTGGTGCAACACCCTACTCGTATTCCTGACCGTCTTGGAGATACGCCCAACATTCTTGACCTTTTCCTGACCTCTAATCCTTCTGCTTATGCTGTCACCCTTTCTTCTCCGTTGGGCTCCTCCGATCACAATCTCATATCTTTATCTTGTCCTATCACTCCAATCCCTCCTCAGGATCCCCCTAAGCGAAGGTGCCTCTGGCGTTTTGCCTCTGCTAGTTGGGGGGACCTGAGGCGGTATTTTGCTGATTTTCCTTGGAATGACTACTGCTTCCGTGTCAGAGACCCGTCTTTGTGTGCTGAGCGCATAACAGAGGTGATAGTGTCTGGCATGGAGGCGTACATTCCTCACTCTTTTTCTCGTCCTAAACCTTCTAAACCTTGGTTTAACACAGCTTGTTCTCGTGCTATACATGATAGAGAGGTGGCCCACAAAAGGTACTTAAGCCTTCCTTCACCAGAATCTCATGCACTTTATATTTCTGCCCGGAACCATGCCAAGTCTGTTCTCCAACTAGCCAAAAACTCCTTCATTAACAGAAAATGTCAAAACCTTTCAAGATCTAACTCCCCTCGTGATTTCTGGCATCTAGCCAAAAATATCTCCAATAACTTTGCTTCTTCTTCTTTCCCTCCTCTACTTCAACCAGATGGCACCACTGCTATCACATCTATTTCTAAAGCTGAACTCTTTGCTCAAACCTTTGCTAAAAACTCTACCTTGGACGATTCTGGGCTTGTTCCTCCCTCTCCTCCACCCTCTGACTACTTCATGCCTCGTATTAAAATTCTTCGTAATGATGTTTTCCATGCCCTCGCTGGCCTAAACCCTCGGAAGGCTTATGGACCTGATGGGGTCCCTCCTATTGTTCTCCGAAACTGTGCCTCCGTGCTTGCACCTTGCCTAGTCAAACTCTTTCAGCTCTGTCTGTCAACATCTACCTTTCCTTCTTGCTGGAAGTTTGCCTACATTCAACCTGTTCCTAAAAAGGGTGACCGCTCTAATCCCTCAAACTACCGTCCTATTGCTTTAATTTCCTGCTTATCTAAAGTTTTTGAATCTATCCTCAACAGGAAGATTCTTAAACATCTATCACTTCACAACCTTCTATCTGATCGCCAGTATGGGTTCCGTCAAGGCCGCTCTACTGGTGATCTTCTGGCTTTCCTTACTGAGTCTTGGTCATCCTCTTTTAGAGACTTTGGTGAAACTTTTGCTGTTGCCTTGGACATATCAAAAGCCTTTGATAGAGTCTGGCACAAAGCTTTGATTTCCAAACTACCCTCCTACGGTTTCTATCCTTCTCTCTGTAACTTCATCTCAAGTTTCCTTTCTGACCGTTCTATTGCTGCTGTGGTAGACGGTCACTGTTCTTCTCCTAAATCTATTAACAGTGGTGTTCCTCAGGGTTCTGTCCTGTCACCCACTCTCTTCTTATTATTCATTAATGATCTTCTAAACCAAACTTCTTGTCCTATCCACTCCTATGCTGATGATACCACCCTGCACTTTTCCACGTCTTTTCATAGACGTCCAACCCTTCAGGAGGTAAACATATCACGCAGGGAAGCCACAGAACGCCTGACTTCTGATCTTTCTAAAATTTCTGATTGGGGCAGAGCAAACTTGGTATTGTTCAATGCCTCAAAAACTCAATTCCTCCATCTATCAACTCGACACAATCTTCCAGACAACTATCCCCTCTTCTTCAATGACACTCAACTGTCCCCCTCTTCTACACTGAACATCCTCGGTCTGTCCTTTACTTATAATCTGAACTGGAAACTTCACATCTCATCTCTAGCTAAAACAGCTTCTATGAAGTTAGGTGTTCTGAGACGTCTCCGCCAGTTTTTCTCACCCCCCCAGCTGCTAACTCTGTACAAGGGCCTTATCCGTCCATGTATGGAGTATGCTTCACATGTCTGGGGGGGTTCCACTCATACTGCTGTTCTAGACAGGGTGGAATCAAAAGCTTTTCGTCTCATCAACTCCTCTCCTCTAACTGACTGTCTTCAGCCTCTCTCTCACCGCCGCAATGTTGCATCTCTAGCTGTCTTCTACCGCTATTTTCATGCTAACTGCTCTTCTGATCTTGCTAACTGCATGCCTCCCCTCCTTCCGCGGCCTCGCTGCACAAGACTTTCTTCTTTCTCTCACTCCTATTCTGTCCACCTCTCTAACGCAAGAGTTAACCAGTATTCTCAATCATTCATCCCTTTCTCTGGTAAACTCTGGAACTCCTTGCCTGCTTCTGTATTTCCACCTTCCTATGACTTGAATTCCTTCAAGAGGGAGGTTTCAAGACACTTATCCACCAATTTTTGACCACTGCTTTGACCCTTTTAAGGGACTGGCATTTCAGTGGGCATTTTTTTTTTTATTAGATTTTTGTTGCCCTTGGCCAGTATCCTTCCTACATAAAAAAAAAAAAAAAAAAAAAAAAAAACACACGGCCGCCACGCTATTCCGAGCCACTCAAGCTACTGCCAGGTACGGAAAGTGGTTTTAAAATGCCTCGCCAAAAGTAAACTCTCCATTCTGGTTTCCAGGGGAGTGTTATCATTGAAGTTCTGGAGTAAAGGTAATCGATTCACTTCCATTAGGCGTGTCTGGCGGGAGTCTGATCTTTAGTACCACGCCTGATGCTGAGGTGAAGACTTCGTAAAATGTTGGTTCTATCTTTATGGCGGAAGTGAAATGCTTTATATTCTCCTATTTTTCATCGTCATCGGAGAAAATTTACTTTTATTCATTCCTTCGTCAGGCATGCTTGCACCAAGAGTACACGTGTAGCACAACTGAGGAGGAATTCATGCGCCAGCAAAATATTTGTCTCGCGTGTGTGAACAACTTGTACTCTGCCCGTGTCAGGGGAAAGAAAAGTACCTGTCGTAACACACCGATTGTTTGGGCTACGAGAAAAAAAAACTTCAGGACTTTTGCCATTTTTCTACTCCTGTACTTACTTTACTTGCCTTTCTTGTTCCTTCCAGTGTTTACAAAGTTAATAAAAGAAAAACAATATCACAGTATATCACATTACAAAGCGGACTTTAAGATGTTACACTCATTTTATATTATAACTACTCTGATACAAAGAATTTTACTTTTTTAACAGACAAATTTCGCAAGATCATTCCTCTCTTAAATTTCTTTATCTTATTTCTTTTCCTTTGGTCACATTTGTTTCTTTTGTAGCTCTGACTTTCCTCTCTTCGGCGCGGGTGAAGTGAGTACCCGATGAACAGGTCATCTGTCTTCAGACCTTAACAAAAAGCCAGTGGAGAGAGAGGCCATTCGTCTTTCCTGAGGCAAGTCAGGGTTTCCTTGGATAATGATTTGCTGTGCCTGTGCCGTAATCAAGTAAGAAACGCCGCTAAATATTAAAGCGAAAAATGACCGCAGAGGTAAAGACAGCTACATGCAGCAGCTTGAGGTAGAGACAGGAGGGACGGCAAGAAAAGGAACACGGAGGGAGGAAGACATAGAGAGAATGAAGGTAAGGAGAGGGCAGGCCATGACAAGTTAGGGGAAGGGGAAGAAAATAACAAACATCTAAGAGAGTATGGAAAGTTACTGTGGTGGAAAAAAAGAGAGGTAATGACAAATTAAGGCAAGCAGGTAAAGGAACGAAGAAATAGAGGGTATGGAACATTACTTACGTAAGAAAAGGGAAGTTTGATATTAGGGGAAAGGACGAAAAGGAGAGAAGATACTAGGGTCTGCAAAACATTCCCTGGAAGATAGAAGAGGACAAAGGGGGACAAAAGGAGGAAGATGCAATGGGTAGGACTAGTGGAGGTCATAAATAGCCAGGGAAAAGGACGAAGGGAGATGTAGGAGGGTACAAAAAAAAATACTTGGGTAGAAAGAGAGGAAAGTATAATAAGCCAGGGAAAGGGGAACGCGGGGACGAGGATGCAATGAGTAGGGATTTGAGAGAGTCTGAAAAGTAAGGGAAGGAACAAAGGGAATAAGATGAGAGGGATACGAAAAGTCACTGAAGTAGGAGGAGGAGGAGGGAGAGAAGGACAACGAGGAGAGGAAGGAGAGGCCCGACAGACCTTCCACCCACCAAATTACTCGCTTACGTGGGATGATGCAAAAATATTTGCGCGGAAATGCAGTTTCTGGAGGCACGCCCACGGCTCATCAAGGTTAGGCAAACACAAATTCCTCCCTAATGAAGTATTTTAGCGGGGGTCTCTGCCTGCGTAAGTCACTTTCCTGGATATGGATATTTTCTGCCGGGAAGTGCACCACATTATTATTTTTTTCCTGTTTTTATATTTCTTTTGTCACACGAATTATTTTAGTCAACTTCGTCCTTTTTATCATATGGACTGGTGAGAAAGAAGTTGATAGGTGTCCCTCTCTCTCTCTCTCTCTCTCTCTCTCTCTCTCTCTCTCTCTCTCTCTCTCTCTCTTACCCTCCTATTTTCACCTACAGTCGTTCCTGTTATTTGTTTCAATTTCACTTCACATAATTCAAGTAGCAATAACTTTCATTCGTTATTTTTTCATTTCCTGTCGTTGTTATTATCGTTGTTGTTGTCGTCGTTGTTGTTGTTGCTCATTCGGAGGCAATTAACGCAAGGATTTAATCGCATTACGCAGTTTGATTTATGCTCGTAATTGTTTAACAAGCGATAAATTTCAACAGTAAATACGACTTCACAAATACTGGATTCTTTGCTGCCACGGAAAAACAGAGTAGCAGAATGAACTATACCATTATTAGTGCGCGGGTGAGGCCGGCACGTGTGTGTGTGTGTGTGTGTGTGTGTGTGTGTGTGTGTGTGTGCTAAGTGACATGTCGAGGGCTAAGGCTGATAAACTTGGGAGCCCTTTGCAAGCAACAGCCGCATGATGTGACACAAGACGGGTCGCGAAGGGAGGCGGGGGCATGGACTGCGTGAGGCGGAGCTGGACAGGACAGGAGGGAGACAGGCTGGAAATGAAAAGTCGTTGAGGGAAGGGATGCGAAGAGTAAGGTTCTTTTGGTATGGGGTTGTTTATGAAGGGGTGAGTGTAGGGACGGAGTAAATAAAGTGAGATATGACAAGGATGGATAGATGGATGGATGTGTTAGATGGAATGGAAGCAGAAAGAAGTAAGGATAAACAAGTGTTGAAGTGTTAAGTATGGAGTTGTGGAGTGTGTCAATGAAGGGAAGGTAGATCTGGATGGTGTTAAGTTGGACCGATTGCTACTAAATTGATACGACCTTTGTCTCACGCATCACGCACACAAACATTAAAACAATAAAGGATGCAAATTCACGGTGTTTTTGATGCAAATGTGCCTCAAAACACAGTATCATTGCCCTGTTTGTCGCTGACGGGCGCCCATTAGCCCAATGAATCATTCTATAATGGCATTACTCATATCAAATTCAGTCCACGCATGGCAATATATGACGGACGATGTGTGTGTGTGTGTGTGTGTGTGTGTGTGTGTGTGTTTCGCCTCAGCACTTGGTTCTTACTTTTTTTTTTTTTTATTACTTATTCATTATTAGTTGATTTATTGTTACTAATTTATTGATAACTGGAAACAAACAAACATCTGACTCTGCGTACCCTGATGTTTAGCCAACATTAAGTCAGGTCACTTAAGGAATCCAGATGTCCTGAGTTTGGGCTGCCACACCCAGCTAAGCATGGCCCCTATCGTTACCCTCACCCCAAACGTTCCGCGCACTTTGATCAATATAAAATTAAATATAACAATGCCTAACATATCCATTCTTTTCAGGCCAAATGTGTGTATTATATCTTTTCTTTCTTGTTTCTTGAGTTGAATGACCCCCTTTTTTTAAATTTAACACCATTACAGGGACCTTAAGAAACCTACGTAATGTATTAGAGAAAAAAAATGAGACAATACATTCGTAATCAGCCCAGTTATTCCTTCAAGAAGCGAGTTCTGCGCGTTTACCTGCAGCACTGTATAGCTGGTGAGCCAACTTCCAGCGCGGCCATTGTAAATCATAGACATAAATTTTCGATCAATTTACGTTTAACGGATAAATTCCTCATTTTTTTAAAGTTAAGTCTCACGTGATTCTTCCGTATGTTCTCAATCCGGCTGGTGTAATTTTCGGCCATTACTTTAACATTTAGCACCCGGTAGGATTACATGTACGAAAAACTTGCATGTTGCGTTCGTGGAAGAGGAAACGGTGAGCCATCCTATCTTACTGTGGTCTGGCCGTCCCTCCTGCAGGGGGGGAGAGTCAGTGGCCAGGCACGCGACGAGAACGAGAGAGAGAGAGAGAGAGAGAGAGAGAGAGAGAGAGAGAGAGAGAGAGAGAGAGAGAGAGAGAGAGAGAGAGAGAGAGAGAGAGAGAGCGAGTGTGTGTGTGTGTGTGTGTGTGTGTGTGTGTGTGTGTGTGTGTGTGTGTGTGTGTGTGTGTGTGTGTGTGTGTGTGTGTGCTCACCCGCGTAGTTATGATCTCCGGAATACGAAGAAAAAAGGCAACTAACCGCGTGTTGTTTTTCGAGTCAAAATGTTTGTGTTCAGATGCAATAAGACGCGTCCCTTGTAATAGCGGTTTGGTTTCGTTGTTGGTGTTATTGTTGTTGTTGTCGTCGTCGTGGCATTAAGACGAGACCACCTCCATCCTCCATCCCCTCTCTCTCTCTCTCTCTCTCTCTCTCTCTCTCTCTCTCTCTGATTGCCGTGTCCATTCAAGTCAATTACATAGTCAGTTCACTCTAATCAGAAGCTTAGGATATTGAAAGTGATGGTTTTTAGTTGGTTTACTTTATTAATAAGAAAAATGGCAGCATATTTGTCTTCCACTACAGTACAATCATATAAAAAATTACTAATGGTATAGATTGTATAAATGTTAGTTTTTTTTTTTTTTTTTTTAGTAGCAGCACATGTATATACACAAGGCAACTTGTTTATAAGTGGCTAAAGTTGCCTTTTTTCACATTTCTTTTGTCATCATTATTTTTGTGGGTTGCACTCACACACTTGATCCTCAATGTGTTCAATTCATAGATTTCATAAGTTACTATTTGTAACTTATGAAATCTATGAAGATTTTTTTTTTTTTTATCTTTCATAATTTTTTCATTTTTTTCTGATTTTCTGATTTCATTTCAATTTAGTTTTTGAGTGGAGTATCTCTCAGTTGTCTCTTCGTTAAAAGATGCAGTTTTGCATTTTTTTTTTAAGATTTTTTACTTTTTTTTTTGTCATTTTCAGGATTTTACGCACAATGTTTTTTTTTTCATTACGTTGTGTTTTTTTTCTACCTTTTTGTCATCATTTATTATCCGTTATAATTATTTTCTGGGTTTTGACTTTATTTTGTTATTTATATTTCGTTATTTTATTTTATTTTGATTTTTTTTGCCATTTTAATTTTTATTATTTTCTGCTTTTTGCTTTTTCTCATTTTTTTGTCATTTCCTGGCTTTTTACTTTTTCTTTATGCTTCTTCATTCACTAAGATTTTTTATTTATTACTATTTTCTTTTAATATTTTTTCTGACTTTTTTACCATTTTTTGGCTTTATTTCTTTTTGTCATTATTTTCTAGCTTTTATACTTTTCTTTGTCACTATTTTCTAGATTTTTAATTATTTGTTATAGAAATTTTCATTTTTTTTACTTTTTATTGATATTGATTATTTTAATGTTTTGTAGTTGTTTTATGTTTTTTGTTACTATTTTTCTTATATTTTCTCTTTTTTGTAATTCCTTTTTCCTTTTTTTTCTTTTTTTCACAATTTTCTGGCTCTTTACTTTTTTATTATTTTTTTTTCTTATACTTACAATTTGCTTTTTTTTACTATTTTATTTTCATTATTTTAATCTTTTGTAATTCTTTTATGTTTTTTTTTTCTTACTCTTCTGCTTATCTTTCTTATTTTATTGTAATTATTTTTTTTTTTTACTTTTCTCATGTTTGTTATTATTTTGTCTTCACTTTCTCATTATTTTGTGGAATATTTTTTACATTTTTTGTCATTATTTTCTTCCATTTTCACTCTTATCACTTTTGTCACTTTTTGTCCCTTTCGTCATTTTTATTTTATTTTTGTCATATTTTTTTACTTTATCAATATTTTATGCTTTTTTACTTTTTTTGTCATTTTCTGCCTTTTTATTTTTTAGTCATTCTGTTCTGGGTTTTTAGTTTTTGTAATTATTTTCACTTTTTTACTTTTTTGTCATTATCTTGTGGGTTTTTTCTATTTTTGTCGCTATTTTTCACTTTTTGTCGCTATTTTGTTTAGTTTCCTTTCTTGTCAATATTTTATTTTTTTTTTACTTTTTTGTCATTATTTATCTTTTTTTTTCATTTTTGTCATTTATTTTTTTGTTCTAATTATTTTCTGGATTTCCACTTTTGTCATTTTTTTATTCATGTTTTGTCATTATTTTTTTGGTTTATTTTACTTTTTTGCTATTATTTTCTTTTTTTGTCATTATTATTTTTTACTTTTTTTCATTATTATTTTCTTATTATTTTCTTTTTTTACTATTTTCATTTTTTTTTCTTTTTTATTATTATTTTTTTATTATTTTTTTTTTACTTTTCTTCATTATTTTTTTATTATTTTCTCTTACTTTTTCATTATTATTATTTTTTTCTACTTTTTTCATTATTATTATTTTTTAAATTTTCATTATTATTTTTTTAACCTTTTATCATTATTATAATTTTTTTATACTTTTTTCATTATTATTTTTACTTTTTTTCATTTTTTTTTGTTTTCTGTTATTTTTTTACTTTTTGTTTTATTATTTTTTTTTTTACTTTTCATCATTATTTTAGAGTTTTTAATTATCCTTACTATTTTCTTCATTATTTTCAGCTTTTTTTTTTATTTTAGTCAATGGTTTCTTGTCATCATTTTCTGCTTTTATTTTTTTTCACTACTTTCTGGCTTTTTTCAAAATTGTTTTCTCATTATTTTCTGACTTATTTTTTTATCATTATTTTATGGGGTTTTTTTTACTTTGATGTCTTTCTTTCTTTCTTTTTTATATTTTTTTCTCACTATTTTTTCATTATTTTTGTTTTTATTACTTTTGTTATTTTCTGGATTTTTTTTACTTATCTTCCTTTTCCTCATTATTATTATTTTTTTTACTTTTTCGGTATTATTTTCTGTTTCTGGTCACCATTTTTTGGCTTTTTTATATTTTTAATTACTTGCCATAATATTCTGCCTTCTTTACTTCAACACTATTTCCATAATTTTGTAAACTTTTTTTTATTTTTGGTAATTTTTGTTTCATTTTTTTTGCACATTTTTTTTTATTTTGTCATTATTTTTTTTTACTTTTTCCATTATGATTTTTTTTCTTTTTCTCATCATTTTGTGGCTTCCTCTCAGAATCTAGTTTTTCAGTGGTGAGTCACGTGATTACATCATTAAAAGATACTATTTTTCTTCCTTTTTATTCAATGTTTTCCGTTTTCCAAATGCAGTCTTCTTTCTCAGTGGACTAATAATTAAGTCAGACTTCTTAAGTTACGGTACAGTATTTTGTTTGTTTTTTAATCTTTTTTATCATTATTTTTCCTTACTTCTTGTTTTCTTAGTGGAGAGTCACTTAATTAATTTGTTTCCTCGTTAAGATTTTTTTTCTATTTTTTCCTTGTTTTTATTTGTGCCATTGTTCTTTTGTTTCCTCTCACTGTTAATAGCCGTATTTCACCAGTTTTCCTCTCACTATCAATGGCTGTTTCACCAATACTGGATAGAATTTTTCTTTTCTTTGTTTTTTGTCGTTGTTTTGGTTTTCACAATCTTGATCCTCAGCAAGTTAACACTCAAATCGTAGCATTCTAAAATAACTTGTATAAAGATTTCTTTGGTGAATTTTTATTTTTTTTATATTTTGTCATCGTTTTCTGATTTGCTCTCACTCAAAATATTTAGGCATCTTATTTAATGAAGATACTTTAATTACTTTTTTTTCTATTAATTTCTGGTTTCAACGGCGGATTGACAGTCGATTAATATACTTCATAGGTTATGAGAGCAAAGACTTTCTTGTTACTTTTTTTTTACTTTATCTTTTTTATCTTTTAATTTCTTTTACGTCATTATTTTTCATTTAGTGTCACGAATGTTCTTGTTCCTCGCTGAAGAATCACTCAGTTGTTTCGTTAATAACAGATAGATTAATATTTCTTTTTTTCTTTGCAAATTTTAAGCGCTTTATTTTTTTGTCATTAATTTCTGGATTTCACTCACCACCTTGTTCCTCAGTGGAATCACTTAGTGTTCTTGCTCCTTAATTAATGGATGAAAAACTTCTTTTTGGTCTAATTTCGGGTTTCGATTGACAAGCATGTTCCTCAGTAAAGACTCAGTGCTTAGGCTTCTTAATCCATAGTTAGAAAGCTTACTTTGTTTTTGTACTTTTTTTTTCCCCAATTTTCTCGGTTGCACTGACTAGGATGGTCCTCAGTGCGAGTGACTCAGTGTTTAGCGGCTTGCGACCCGTGATGGAGGCTCTGCGCACTAGTCCGCTCTTTCTTCTGTTTCTGTGAACGCAGCCGAGCCTTAAGGGCAGCCACCTCTCGGGCCCATTTCACTCGCGCGGGGCCTGAGGGTGGCGGCTGTGATTCCAGTACCTTCAAATCCAGATCAGGTTTATAATCAGTAGGTAAGCTGTAATGGGTGTCGATCTTACAGCGGACGGATTTCAGATTTATTTTGTTGTAGCGCTTTTTCTTCTCTCCTGACATTTCATTGTTTCTTTTCAGCTGGCGGACATAACGGTAATGGCTACACGAGAACGTCTTCTTTCTTAACTCCAGTTCCTTCTTTACCTTCATTCTCGCCGTCATGTTCTTCACCGGTGTTGGTGGGGAGGCCTTCCACCACCTCCACTTGCTGCTTACATTGGCCATCGCGGTGTTCTTGTGGCGGCAAGTCATTACCTTCTTTTTCAAATGTTGATCCTTCCCTATATTCTTCCGCGTCGTCATTTTTTCCACCGGTGATGTTGTCTTCACATTGCCAAGCGACACACTCTCTCTCTTCTTTCTTAAAAGCATTGCTTTCCGTATCTTCTCTCTCCTTGTACTGTTCTTCACGATGACTTTGGTTAAAGACAAAAGTTTGGTTATAGAGGGAAGGTTAACTTTCTCAATAACGTCTTGTTTCTCAGCTTCCTTCTCAAAATTTTGTCCCTCTTTAATTTCCTTATCTGCATTGTCTTTCTCAGGAGAGGTACTTTTCACATCTTCAACAACCACTTCCTTCTTTCCAGTGTCATGCGCATCATAGTCTTCCGAAACACTAGTCTCCTTTCCTTCAAGAGTATTAGCTTCCTCGCCTTCATGATATTCATCGTCTTTTTCCTGAACTAGCTGCATTTCACTAATTTTTGCTGGTTTCATTTCCTTCTCGGTAACTTTTTGTTTCTCAGTATCTTCTTTCTCTTCCTCATCTGTCTTCTCTGTTTTTGTAGGGACGCTTTGCACATCTTCGGTGTCTCCTTCAGTCTCTTCAGACTCATTTTTATCATATTCTTCCCAAACTGCGCTCTTCTCTTCTGCTGGATTCTTTTCGACACTTTCCGCGTTTTCATTGTGTTTTTCGTGAACTAGCTGTACTTCACTCATTGTTCCTGATTCTTTCTTCATCTCTGTATGATTTTGTTCCTCTGTATCTCCTTTGTCTTTCTTATTAGTCGTATTTTCATCAGCATTATTCTTTGTCGCGCATGGAATGTCTTTCTTGTGTATTTCCTGAACCTGAACGATCTGTTTTTCTTTGTTTGTTTCTTTAGGCTTCATAGACGCCTGCTTATCGCGACGGACGGTACGAGGTGCGCTGCGCTGCTGTTGGCGTGCAGCAGGAGCGTCTTTGTTGAATGACCGCACGTTCTTGGTTTGCATGGGGATTACTGGCGGCAACTTTACAATTTCTGGAGTTGTTATGATGTTAACGGGTTTATCTTTCTTCTTAAAACTGTTGAACAAGGAAGTCGCGTAGTCGATCTTTACTTGGTTTTCGTCATCCCCGCGTTTAGCGCACTCGTACTTATCGTTCTCTTGTAACGGCTTATTTTTCTGTTTCTCAGCGGCATCGGTCTCGTCGCCGCCTGAAGCCGCTTGGTCCTTTTGAACAATTTTGAAGCTGGTTTCCGTGACATAAAGAACGAACTTTTCTGAATTTCGGTTCTCCATCTCTTGAAGGAAGGTTGCCAGGCGGCCAAAGAGGACAACCTTCTTTCCGCGCCGCTGCTTGATGGAGACCTTGACGGCCGTCTTGCCTGGCGTCCAGTATTCGCGGAAAACCATGCCGTCCATGTACATCACAGTCTCCAGAGACGTGTACTTCTGGAGACTGGGTTCTTCTTTATGCGGTTTGAAAAAGAATTTGGCTACCTTCTTGAAGCGAGGCCCTCGTGGCCAGCAACAGCAGAAGAAAGATTTCGCGTCGGGATCTCCCATGGATACTTTGACAGTGCGTGGGGGGCCGCGGAGAATGTCGCCATTCTCCACGACACACTCCCCACGCATGTATGTGCTGAAGGAGCGTCTACCATCCATCCTGTCTCCTGTCATCTGACAGACTGAATGTCCCACTAGGGTACACTAGTATTTAGGATAACTGAGGTGCTTGGAAAGTGCTTCACACTGGAGAGTTTGGAGTTGTGAAGAAATGCACACAGTGTTGCCGCCTTGCAGAGCACCGTCTTTAGGGTTCACAGGCAGGGATGCACGTGCACCACGGATAGGGTGTTGGGGCTCGGGAGGTGATCCTGCACTGGCAACTGTGATCGGGCGCGACCAATAGGAAACTTGAGCTGCATTGCAACAGCCAATCACAAACCACCTTTTATTATTATTATTATTATTATTATTATTATTATTATTATTATTATTATTATTATATAATAATAATAATAATAATAATAATAATAATAATAATAATAATTATTATTATTATTATTATTATCCCTCCACCTCCATGACTGTTCATCCAAATTATTCTCTACCTGCAAATACCAAACTTGCGTCACCTAATCTGGACACGACCCGCTAACTCTTGCCTAACGGGAACCTCGCAGCAGGGGAGGGGGAGAGGAAGGGCAGAGGTTATTACAAGGCCTTGGAAACACACAGGGCGGGTCAGGTTAGGTATTATCTGCGCTCACTAAAGTTCACGTGAAGTCAAAGAAGTGTGTGTGTGTGTGTGTGTGTGTGTGTGTGTGTGTGTGTGTGTGTGTGTGTGTGATTTTTTTTTTACTATTGTATGGTGTATTTTTAAGCCTCTCTCTCTCTCTCTCTCTCTCTCTCTCTCTCTCTCTCTCTCTCTCTCTCTCTCTCTCTCTCTCTCTCTCTCTCTCCCTCCCTAGCATTTAACGCAAGCGGATTCTCTTGTGTGAAATGTTGTATGGTTGTATGTTACGAGAATTTATTTACACACACACACACACACACACACACACACACACACACACACACAGGAGGCACATATGGCGAGTCAACAACAAATATGCTAAAAAGAACAAAAACAATCATACAAACATTTATATTCGAAAAGGGAAAGCAATACAACTAAAAAAAAAAACAATACAAAGATAAATGTACAAAGACACACAGAAAACAGCAATGGAGAGACAACAGGTACGTAGGAGGACAAATTTGTATAGATGGGGAGATAAGAGGGGAGGGGAGAGGACAGGAGAGAAGAGGGGAAGAGAGGAAAGGAAAGGAGAGGAGAGGAGAGGAAAGGAGAGGAGAGGAGAAGAGAGGCTAAGAGAGAAGAGAAGCGAGTTAGGACTGAAGTGAAACGAAGTGAAATAAAATGAGAAGAGGGAGAGAAGAGAAGAAAGGACAAAAAGAGAGATAAAAATTAAAGTTGAAGAGAAATGAGGAGACAAGATAAAGGAAAAGAAATGGAGATGAAAGCAGCATAGGAGAAATGAGAAGAGAAGAGAGGAGAAATAAGAAAAGAAGAAAATACCAGAGAAAAGGAGAAAAAAAATCTGAAATGACGATACGTGAAAGAAGATAAGAGAAGAGACGAGATGATGAAACAAGCATAGGTAAAAATAGCAGAGATAAAGAAAGAGAAACAGAAGAGAACAAAGGACACTTACTATCAACACACACACACACACACACACACACACACACACACACACACACATACACACACACACACACACACTTCCCCTTAGCCAGACGCAGAAGGGCGCGCGATATCAACTTGCCTAACCTGAACCTGAAGCTGCTGCTGTTACCGAGCCGCCGCAGGTGTGGTAATGACAGGTGTACTGGTGAGGGACGCGACACTGGCGAATCATTAGGTGGTGGCGCGGAATGTAGCGAGGTAGAGCAGCGGTAACAGTGCTTGAAGTCCAGTAAATGAGACGCCAGTGTGTGTGTGTGTGTGTGTGTGTGTGTGTGTGTGTGTGTTTAATGGGCCGTGAATAGTATGCATTCGTTCGTGTTGATTTGACTTTGTTAATTTGTAATGTGTGTTTCTTGTGTTTCGTGTGAATTCTAATTTGTTGTCGGTATCTATCTATTTATGTATCTACCTATCTATCTATTTATGTATCTACCTATCTATCTATCTATCTATCTATCAATCTATCTATCTATGAATCTGATAGAAAGCATTCATGTGTTGAGCAGAGAGAGAGAGAGAGAGAGAGAGAGAGAGAGAGAGAGAGAGAGAGAGAGAGAGAGAGAGAGAGAGAGAGAGTCTGTCGTCCCACATCTGCCTCTCATTCCAAAGTTATCTGCGTAAAGTTCTTTCATTAGGGTTTATTTTACGCCTCCGTGCTCCTTTTTCCTTCCATACAATGCGGCCGTGAAGAGGAGATAGAGAACATGAAGTGGAGGGAAGTCGATGAAAAAGGAAGAATAGAAAAAGTTAGGAGAGGAGAGGAGAGAAGAGAGGATAAGGAGGAGGAGGAAGAGGAGAAAGAGGATAAAGAAGGGAATATGAAGTGGTGTACTAGGAGTGAAGGAGAGAAAAATAAATAAAGAGCGAATAGAAGGTAGATGAAATGATAAAAGGAGGGAAAGGAATGTAATAATGATGAAGTTGATATTAGTGGTTGTGATGGTGATGATGGTAACTTGATAGACACTCGTGGTGGTGGTGTTAATGGTTGTGATGATGTATGTGGTGGTGTATTGCTGTTTGTGGTAAGTCTTCAGGTGGTGGTGGTGGTGGTGGTGGTGGTGGTGGTTCTGGTGTTGGTGGATGGTGACTGTTAAGAATAAAGAGACCAGAAATGAAATCCAAATATTTACGAACAATATTGGTACATTAGAGAGAGAGAGAGAGAGAGAGAGAGAGAGAGAGAGAGAGAGAGAGAGAGAGAGAGAGAGAGAGAGAGAGAGAGAGAGAGAGAGAGAGAAAAGTGGAGGGTAGGGTGCTATAATTGGCTTTCATTTCACTTCAAACACTCATTTACGCAAATGTCCGCCAATTAAAGAGGAGTCTCCCGCCACGACGCGTCCGGTGTTCATTATCACTGAGTAAAAACACCGCGTGGCTGGAAATCTATCACCTGGGCACAGTAAAAACACCGCGTGGCTGGAAATCTATCACCTGTGCACAGTAAAAACACCGCGTGGCTGGAAATCTATCACCTGTGCACAGTAAAAACACCGCGTGGCTGGAAATCTATCACCTGTGCACTGGAAAGACAAAGGTGCGAAAAAAAAAGTGCAAGAACCTGAAATGGAAGCAGTTATCGTACTTACAAGTTAATGAAACAAAAAAAAGATAAAATAAAAGACTATTCAGTTTCAATAAATGGAATATGAAGTTATGAAAAGAAAATAATAAATGATTGTCTAAAATTATTGCGCTACTTCTATAAAAATTAATTAAACAGAAAGGATGAAACAAAAAGACAATTCAGTTTCGGTAAATGGATACGAAGTCATAAAAAGAAAATGGTTAGCGATTGTGTAAACCATTGCTAAGGTAAGTTTACCACACCCCAATACAAATTAATCAAGCTGAGAAGGTAAAACAAAAGACGATTCAGTTTCTGTAAATCACATGTAAAATTCCGAAGAGAAAAAGGAATAAATAATAAAGTAATGATGCCGCTAAGATTGCCCAACTCCAATACAAATTAATCACACAAAAATATAAGAAAAGATTAAATTAAATGTGAAATTCTGAGAAGAAAATTAACAAATGATAGTCTAATAATACATTAATACGGTAAGAAATTATACATGGACTTGAAGGGGAACACTTAAAGAAAGATAGATAGGCAAGGCTTGGATAAAGCACCGAATACAACAATACGTATGGCGTCTCCTCGGTCATCCTTTCAAAACTGGAAACACTGATGACAACTGCGCAGTTTCATACACGACAAAAATGTTTTCGAATCATTAATCTCTCCTGCATTGCCTGATGAAGGGAGCTGCGGGAAAAACTGTACTGCAATACTTTTACGCATTTTACAATCGCATCTGTTCGGCATTTGAGGAGTACAAATATTGGCACAAAGCCTCTGCGGGGGGTACGTGTATGGATTAAAAAATAGATGCAATTGCAAAAATATTTGTAAATGGTGAAAAGAGCGCGTTTTCTTTCATGAATATACATATTTCAGACGGAAATATTTTGTAGATACGCTTTTAGTTGAAGGTAAAATCTGAAACTTACTTCAGTAACTGGCACGACTAAGGGATCAACACGCGCCGCATCACTGACAACAGCAGCAGCTATTCCCTCCTGTGACTCCCGGTGGGCCCCAACCCAGACGTCCTTGGCATTCCAAAAAGTGTCGGCAGAATATATGAACAGACCTCGAGGGCTTGTCTTTGGTCTTTAGTTGTCTCTTACGAATAATGAGCATGATCGAACCCCAGGGAGGAGTGGCACTTATACCTCGTGATTCATGTCCTGCACGCGAGCACGGGTTGGCGGCCTGAGGTATGCAGCATTACGTTATGATTGGTCGCACGGAATTGATAAGTTGCCTCTCCGCTAATATCTGTGATTATGCGAGGGCAAGCATTATCGAAGGGTTTATTTCTCTTCCCTAGGTTGTTCTTCAGTGTCTGTCACGCAACAGCAAGGCACGGCAAGGCACATAGACGGACTGAGTCTCCTGTTCTTTGTCATGTGGCACATATATCGACAACGCCAAGTGGTGCTGAGCGAAGAGTTTTTATCCTAACTCAGCACCGTAGCTTCCACGTGTGTACAGCCCCGAGACTAACATCTCTAAGAAGCTACGAACTGGACACCAATTGCTGGAAATCCGTCGACAAGTTAACAGGCCAAAGTCTCGTTCGTTATCTAAATTAACCACATAAATCGTTCCACTAACTAGAAACAGCCTTGCACCACCCAACAAATCGAGGAAGAGCTCTCAATCTGTTAGGGCCTGGCGCGGCTCTTCCTGGGTCTGTGAGGTGAATGCAGCCCAGTGGCCGCCCGAGTTACGTCCACACTGGAAGAATGGAACAGCAGCTGGTGCCGTCTTTAGTTATTACAGTGATTATACCCCCTGCGGCTACCCGAGTTACGTCCACAGAGGATGCATGGAGCAGCAGCTGGTGGCATATATAGTTATTACAGTGATTACACCCCCTGTGGAAGAATGAAGCCGCAGCTGGAGGTGTCTATAATTATTCTCCTTAAGGCAGGAATCCTCGCTCCCTCCTGACTGATAGAGGAACGACTGCGCTGAATATCTTAATGCACCTAAGGAAATTATGGGGATTTCAAGAAAAAAAAAAAAAAAAAAATCACGTTTGCGTGGCGTGTGCACATAAACACACACACACACACACACACGAGCAAGCACAGCAAGCACAGCCCAGCATACACGAACAGTCTCCCGCCGGCGGAACATGCAATCATCACGAGCGGACGGAGAGCAAAACCCCTTCCCTCCCCGCCTCGCCACGCCGTTTTTAAATACCCATCTGAATGTACATCACACCGGCAGCAGGACGCGCCAATATTCATGGCTACTGCAGTGACGGAGAGGCGTGCACCACCTCACGGAGACTGCGCCGCCACGACAACTGAATAAATAACCAAATAAATATATACATAGATAATGAGACCTTGAGATTACGTATATAAATGCATAGTTTCCACCTCTTATTATCTTTATCTGTTCTTAGAGACGTAATATGCTCAGTCATTTTTTATTCTTTATGATTTTTTTTTTTTTAGACACATTCTCTCTCTCTCTCTCTCTCTCTCTCTCTCTCTCTCTCTCTCTTGCCCTCCCAATTCAGTGATTTAATTTGAGCCAGGCCAAAATATCTCTCACAACAATTGCTGACAGACAATTTTAGTTGATAGGTCCTGGCGATCTCTGCTTCATACTTCCATAATTTCCTATTACCCAGCAGCCTCCTACCTGCCCTCCTCTCCCAGCTGGAAGTGACGCGAGTATTGTAGAATCAGTTCACAGAAGTCGCGGTGCCTTTCATTCAAGTAACTGTGCATTCTGTCCTCGTGGAAGTTGTAATATCATCCGTGTCTTGCCTTTATGTTTTCTGTTATTTTTCTTGTTATTTTTCACTTGTTCCTGTCTCATACTTTTTTTTTTCTATCTTAGCCACGTTTTCCTCTCTCTGGTCTTCGTCTGGTCATCTTTTTCTTTGGTTGTCTAGTGTCCGTCTTCTGCTTTTCAATCTCTTCTTTGTTTTATTTATAGTGTCCGTCTTCTGCTTTTCAATCTCTTCTTTGTTTTATTTATAGTGTCCGTCTTCTGCTTTTCAATCTCTTCTTTGTTTTATTTATAGTCCTCCTCCTCCTTATGTTTGGGTTTTGTATGGTTGTCTTCTTGTTCTTTGTTAAGTTGTGTTCCTTCTTGGGTCCTCGTCCTTCATCTTCGCCTTGTTTATTATCTTTCTCCTCCTGTTTAAGTTTCGTCTGGTTTTCCTCTTGTTCCTTGGTTACTAATTTTCGTCTCCTACCTTTCATTCTCCTCTGCTTTATTTAGTCTTACTGCTGCTCACTAGTGCCAGGAATCCCTCTCTGTTTAAGTTTCGTCTGGTTTTCCTCTTGTTCCTTGGTTACTAATTTTCGTCTCCTAACTTTCATTCTCCTCTGCTTTATTTAGTCTTACTGCTGCTCACTAGTGCCAGGAATCCCTCTCTACCTCTGACTCAAGGATCGAGACGCGGCGGACGAACATTTTCCACAAAGGAGATTAACAAACAAGAAACACGCCTATGAGAAGGAAAATTGGCCAACAAACTAGATTAGAATGGAAAATTGAACAGTGAAAAAAAAAAAAGACATGGGGAGAGAGAAAGACAATGAGACAGAGAGGAAAGGGAGGAAGATGGGGAGGAAGAGAACGAGGAAAGGAGGGAGGAAGGAAGCTGATTGCGGTGTGCTGCATCAAAAGCTCTCAATTTGTCATCCTCAATGGGATAATACCCGAGTTTAATTGTTTCCCTCTCGGCACGAATGCTGTAGACAGGGCGGCATGCTGCTCTCGTAGGGAATGGCAGCGGAATGGGAGAGGACGGGGAGTGGGGGGGACAGACTGCTTGGGTTGACTGGGAAATGGAGGAGTGTGGGGTGCAAGGTGGAGTTTGGCAGGGAGTGGAATGTTAGTGGGGAGAAAGTAAGAAGGACAGGAGGTTAAGGGAGTGGAATGTTAGTGGGGAGAAAGTAAGAAGGACAGGAGGTTAAGATCTTTGCTGCAAAGGGTGGAAGTGAAAAAGGTGATAGGGTGTGGAATGCAAGGTGGAATTTGCATTTACGGAGCAGATTTAGGTGGATAGATGGAAAGAAGACTGATGGTGTGGAGTAGAAGTGGAGGTGGGGAGATGAGAGTGAAGGGAAGATGAAGTGAAGTGAAGCGACGATGGGGAGATAGTAGATTGATTGATACAGGAGGAGGAGGTGCAGTGTGGAGTGCATGGCAGGGGTGTAATGGGGAGGAGGCAGACAGCTGGAAGGAGAAGGCAGAGTGTGGGGAGGAGGAGGGTCTGGGAAGAGAAATGTAGGCTGAGCATAGTGGTCGGGTAATGGTAAATACATGCACGAACTGTCCTCGTCTCCCCGAAATTGCCCTAATGACCCACTTACTGCCACACAAGCCGCTGCTCATCTCTTCTTATTTCTTGCCTTTTACGCACGCCAAGGAATGCACACCACGAACATTCCACATGAATTTTACACGCGATAAAATAAGATCTTTGGGTCAGCGTGCTAACTATGGGGGATCCCTGTCAGAGAATATATATATATATATATATATATATATATATATATATATATATATATATATATATATATATATATATATATATATATATATATATATATATATATATATATATATATATATACCTGATAAATACAAGAATATACTCGTATATACCATGAGCATGCACGAGTTCATATTATGGTCGCATTTTGAAGTGTTTTACGACATATGGAAACCGTACACACAAACACACACACACACACACACACACACACAGAGAAGGACATCAATGCATAATGCAACATATATATTTTTTCTCCTTTATATATAAATATTTTTGCAATCGTTGTTTTGCATTACATGTATTTCACCGACCTTGAACAAATCACAATGTCGGAGCTTAATTATTGCATTTTTACAATAGATTGCAATCGCTGGTATCATTATCATTATTATTATTATTATTATTATTATTATTATTATTATCATTATTATTATTATCATCATCATCATCACCATTACCATTATTTTCGCAAACAAGATACCAGTAACTATGAAGGTCGTTTAAGTTACGTTATAGGCACGGCAACAAAACACACACACACACACACACACACACACACACACACACACACACACACGTCCAGGTACTATTTCGGTGTATTGGTGTGCTCTGATGTGGCCTAATTAAACCTACGCGGGGAGCCGAATGATCACGTCTCGAAAATGGACACTGCACATCATTACTATCTATTCACGTCAAAGCAAGTCCGTCAAACTCTCAAGATTTGTTCAAAGATTATTCGATACACTGGTGAAGCGCTTCGTTAATCATCACCATTAAAACTACAAGATTCTACAGCAGGAAAATGGTCTTCAATGCTTAGAGAGGGAGGGATTAGACAGCGCTCGCTACACTGGTACACCGCCTTAGAAGTACTGTGTTACATTGTCGATACATTTGCACAATCCTTGGCTTACATCACGTGCCTATTCTTTGCGTGTCCGATATGAATTAAGATTATCAAAGTTCCTATAGACATGCACATATAAAGAACGTCTGGCCTTATAGAATGATACGGCTGGGTAAGTTCAGAGGGCGGCCACTGGTTTAATGCATCATATATATGTAAATTGCCTATACTGGGAAATTGATGTACAAATGCACCACTACATCATGCCGCCAGTCCCGCCACCGACCCCGAGCTGCCAGGATGGTGTTCGTGTGGCGAGGCGAGGCAATTTGTTGAAGGCTACACTGATTAGTTTCTACGTTAAATATCACTTTCATTCACCATACTCTTACTCTCATTTCACTATCCTTTCCATGTTCTTCCCGCTAATTCAATAATCGTATCAATAATGCGAGAAAGGAAATGAATTATACATGTTTATCTATCGTGACTGCATTCCAGAGCTTCAAAGATTCCACTCCAAGTGAATCATCTCATTCACTTCACGCTTCTAGAAACATGAAGCGTCTGTGTATCTATGAATACGAGAAAGAAGTGCAACATTTATCACTATATTCATGATGACTTCATTCCGGAGCTTCAACGATTCGACTTCAAGTGAGTCGGCTTCGCATTCCTCCAAAGCTCTGCAGCTTATGAATTGGGGTGGTGGAGACGTGTGGCATCATCGGTGGCTACTCCTGCAGGATGAAGCGTACACCGAGTCGCTGATATACAGAACAGCCAGCAAAGCTTTCTAACTGAACTGACCTCCAAGCAGTAATCGTTGCATGAATGAAAGAGTCCTTAAATATTATGTAATAAACTTATTACTCACATAGTTGCCACGTGTCTCCATACGCTCTCTCTCTCTCTCTCTCTCTCTCTCTCTCTCTCTCTGAGCAACATGACGTGTCACATATTATAAGATGCGAAAACATATCTTATACTGAGTAAAAACCTTATATAAACATCTACAAAGGGAGAGGAGGAGACGGTGAAGAGAGAGGATTACGTGAAGGAGTGGGAGAAGGGGAGGGGAGGAGGCGAGGGGGAGGAAGACATTGAGGGAGGAGCATAAGATGGAAGCGCGGGAAAATTTATCCTCGACAAAGTGGTATGATTCATTGCCTTCTACATAATATATCGTGTGTACTTCACCAGTAAGGCTTACTGTGGTGCGCGAAGACCGTGTTTGCAGTGTGAGAGAGGATACAAAGGAGGCACAGCTGATATGTAAGCAGCTGATACAGTCATGGCGGGGTGGCGGGGTAGGGAAGGGAATTTCCTGCTACAAGGGCAAGTCTAGTCACTTCATATAAACACTAACCTCCTTTTGTTGCAATGACCACGTGAGGTGTTGGGAGAAGCCAGTGCCAGCCTCAGTACAGAGTTGTGTTCGCTGTGTCAAGGGTTGTGATGTCTTCCTCAGCGCTTCCGCAATGCTCCTAGTGTCCTGAGGCGGCAGCAATCCCATGTTTACTTTTAGTTTGCTCTTCTCTCGTCCAGCAGCTCACACACCTCTACATCAGAGGCCACACAGTCACCATACCCACGCACTGCACGCCGCTGCATGCCCTGGCCCATGACGTCAAGTTTGCTGCTGGCGGAGTGATACACCTCCCTGACGGTGAGAAGGTGCCACCTCATCATTAATTTCCTGCATTATTTTAACCTTGTATGTAATTTTTTTTAAGTCTTGATGGTTTGTGATGAAAGTTAGTGTTGTAATAGTATGATTTATGGTTTTAAAAGTACAATGGATGTACGTATAGTTTAGCAACAGCACCAACGCCTCATCTTAAATACTACCGCCCTCCGCCCCTCCCTCACTCCCTCCCTCCTCTCGGCTCTGCGTCCGTCCTTGTGTAGTTTTCGTGGCCTTCGTGATGAAGTATAGAAGGTTTTGATAACATTACTCAAGGTTTTAATCATAATAGATCTCAGTACACTTTAAAAATCATTGTCTTTTTATGTATTTTTATGTAGAACTAGCGCTCCCTCCCTCTTTCTGTCCAACCCACTCTCCTTTCGTGTCTTCCACGGTGTCTCCCTTTCGTCCACCTTTCCACCACCACATATCCGGCCATCTCCGCACACCATAACGAATCTGACAACGGTATATCTGTGAGCAAGATTTTTTATTCACAGTAAAATATTTTCTAAAGTCAGAGAATCCGTGAAACTACGCGCATTGCATCCTGAATAGTTTAGTAGATACGTATTTGAGGGAAGTCTTTTTGAAATACATGTAATACTCAAGTGAATGTAGATGGACGAACCTTGAAAAATGTATATATTTGTAAGAAACTCGATATTAAATATTGATATGTTTGACTATTTCAAACTTAAAGAGGACGAACTCTGGTATCACTTAGGTTAGAAAGGCAAGTACTCAGCCGCTACCAGCGCCACCTCAGCCTCACTATAACTAAATTCGGGAGTTGGAAGCAATGCGTGAAGGAAAACTTCTATAACCATGTCGTGTTGCCCGCGTCATCTCCGCCACAGGTGTCTAAAGGGATGCCACTCAATGACCGAGAGGAAGACGTAACGAAATGTAAAGGCGGCAGCTAAACTCTGCAAAAATAATGTTCGCAACTTTTCGTCACGACGCACCGCCGGAGGAGCGTCTCAGAATTAAAAAGTTTAGGTATTAAAGTTCAAAAGTGGTGACGGGCGGTAGTCCCTCGCGACTGAGAGAGAGAGATTATTATTATTATAGTTTATTGACAGAATTTTGCGATTACAAGGAGCTTAAAGTAAAAATCATTTCACTAAAATCATTATATCATATAAAAAAGAGCTACAAATAAAAATCCTGTCCAGATAAAATTAACCAATTCACATTGCAAAAAACAAACTTTCTCCAAACTTAACTCCTAAAAAAAATTCAAACTCCCTTTCTTTTAAAAAACAAGAACATTTTAGCCGTAAAGCTTTAACACATCGCAAACATAATCACATAAAGTGCCTAATAAAAAATTCAAACTCCCTTTCTTTTAAAAAAACAAGAACATTTTAGCCGTAAAGCTTTAACACATCGCAAACATAATCACATAAAGTACCTAATTTACCCTTATACTTCATTAAACTGGTAAAACTACTAAAATCCAACATATTATATCTAGCCCTACAGTCCCTTGACAAAGAACAATTTAACAAAACATGAGACTCATCTTGTACTGCATTACTATCACACATACACAGTCGCAACTCTGCTGGTATTCCATTCCTTCTACCTGTCTCAATTTTTAAATCATGTGACATTAGTCGAAGCCTCGTAAGGGCCTGCCTTTTGTAGTCCGGGACAAACTCATTGCTGACATAAACTGGATGTACTGATAGTTCAGGGTTAATTACTGATCTGTACGCCACATACTTAGATGCCGTCTCGGGTTTTTCTCTAATTTTTATTTTGACTATATCCAGTGGATTTACGTTATCTCTATACTGTAGTGCCTTCATCACAAATTGATACCCTGGAGTATTAGCTACTCTGCACAACTCAAATGCAACATAGAATGGTTCTTCAACGTTCGGTTCCCTTAACTTTGATTCTAGAAATTTCCTTCTCCTTTTTGCTATGACATCAAGTACAGGTGGAATACCTGATTCAATAAGACACATGTCGGGGCTTGTAAATTTCCTTACCCCTAGCAAGTTCTTTACTGCTCTATTGTATTGAACAATTATCTTTCTAGGATTATTTGTCAACCATGTTTCTGAGCTATAAAGAAGGGCAGAAGTGACAGCAGCATCAAATACTTTGCGCTTGTATGTATATGGCATAATGTTATTTGCTGCACAAAAAATTGCAAATTTATTGAGTTGCATCTCATTCACGGTTTCGTGAAGGTCCAATACTGTGTTCATCTTTGCATCATCACAAATCCATGCCCCAAGGTAAAGATACTTATGAACACAGTCTATCTTGATGTTACGAACAGTTAACGGCAATCTGTCTTCATCTGTACCTCGCACTACCATAAGTTTTGTTTTCTTCTCATTAAGTATCATTCCATATTCTTGGCAATAATCCAACACTGCGGTTAACTTTCTCACACACATTTCTTTAGAAGTAGCTAGTATTACCATGTCATCCATAAGAAGGAGCGTATGTAGTTTCCCCAAGAATCCATCTGTATCTACACACCTGTTTATCATCCTAACCACCTCATCCATGTATGTGGTGAATAAGAGACAACTCGATGGAGATCCTTGGCGGACTCCAACAGTGGCATCAATAGTTGCAGAACGTAACACACTTTGAGTACAGGAATACATAGCTTGTATAGCACGCAACATAACCTTACCACAACCACGTGATTTAAGCAATTCAAGCAATTTACCTCGAGGCACTCTATCATATGCTTTGCTGTAATCTATGAATAACATATACAGCTTCTTTTTCTTATAATTAGCCAGGTCACATAATATAATCTTAACGTCATTATTTGTTCGACACATCCTCGACCACTTTGAGCACCTGCTTGACATTTATCAATACTTGTCCATAGTTTTAATCTGTTCAAAATTAAGTAATCATACAATTTTGCCAATGTATTCATAATGGATATGCCTCTGTAGTTTCCACATTCAAGTCTGTCTTTACCTCCTTTGAAGAGTACAAAAAGTTTGCTACAACCCCATGAAACTGGATAACACACATTAAGAAAAACAACGTTAAACATATGTAAAAAGAACATGATCCAGTTAACAGGTAAAGCTCTCATAATTCCTGGACAAATACCAACATAACTTTTTCTAACATTCACATCCTTGAGTACTTTATCTAATTCTTGTACAGTGAAAGGTTCGTCTAATACGGGTATCGTTGGAGTCGAGTCATCTATACATACAGTGCGAATACTATTAGTGTGACACTCATTATTTAACAAGCTCTCGAAATGGGTCTTTAGTTGATCGTCTTCAGGTTGTCTGTGTTCGTGCGTATCAATATTCCCTGACCAGTTAATGGCCTTCCATATGAACTTAGCATCATTTGTTTCTAATATCCTTCTCCAGCGCGGCAACGTTCTGTCCCACGTTTCTTCCTGCTGGTCGAGACGTTCACATCTGTTCCTACGAGCAGCTTCATGAATAATTTCACTGCTCGATCTGAAGGCTTCAGAAATATTTTCAATACTAACAGCGTCCGGATTCGGTGGATCGAGACTTAGCAATTCGGTACTGAAATCATGTAAGTTTACTTTTCCACATCGACTCGTTTGTACGTATTCTTCGGTATGACTCACCCAGACCGTTAGCTCGCTCTAACAGCTCTGTCGGGGAAACTTGAGTCATTTCTTTAGTAGCGAGATCTACGCAAATTGGGGCGTGGTCGGAACCTTTAACTGACTTGTTTACCTCGACCGAACTGACAAATCTTACGCAATCGGAAGTAACCACGCACAAGTCAATCTCCGATGTCCATCTTGATCCTCTTCTAAAAGATAAGTCACCTCCTAAGGTAGTTCCTTTTCTGTTCAGGTGATTCATCACAACCATATTGTTACTTCTACACATGTTACGCAACATACGCCCGTGACTATTCACTACCGGATCCTTCACACCATCATATCTATAGACACTTCCATCACCACACGACAACACATGTGATCCAACTCGTGCATTAAAATCACCTAAAACAACTACGTCACGAGTGTTCAAACACATCTCACTTAACGCTCGAAACGGTGAAGCTTCGCAATATAGTGAGTCTTCTGGAGGTATATAAACACCACCGAATTTCACATCTTTACACACCGATAAATTCACCCATATCATGTCATCTTCCTCCATGTTTACATTGGTCACATATTGCATCGACGCACATTTGATGAGCAACATAACACCACCTCTGTTACAGCCTACTCTTGACTTATTGTTATACATATAGAAACCAGGTACGCTTTTTTCATACGCACTTTTAACCTCTAACAGCCAAACCAGATCATATTGCATTAAGAACTTAAGAATTTCCGGATCATTCAATTTTTCCCTTACTCCACATACATTCCATGAACATAATTTCAACACACTGGTATTTTTCTTTGTATTCAGAAAAAAATATGGTGAAAACTTATCGATTACATTGCCATCCCTTAACAACACACGTCTTTTCCAATCATAACTAATAGACACACCCACATTTCCTGGCTTTTCTTTTTCTTCTCTTTCACGTTGCCTCAACCGCGCCATCTCCTTCCTCACTGCCGGGTGGACATCCTTCTTGACATACACAGAAGAGAGAGGTCCTTCAACTGATTTCAAGTTCTTTGCCATCCTCACGATCTCATTACGTTGATTTCCGTCTCCCACCACGACAAGAAGCGGTCGTTTCCTACGCTGGTCCTCTTTTCCGAGTCGTTTGATTTCCCACGCTGCAGGATCAACGTTTTGCTGATATCCAGTCGCTGCTATCACATTGCGTACTTTCTCAGCATCGTTGCACCCTGTTACATCGCTCTCTTCTGTCAACCCAGTAATAACTAAATTTCTCTTCCTCTCCTTGTTGTCCAAAGATTCTAAAAATAACTGTTTTTGTGAAATAATCTGGAATGCTTGGTCCAACTTATCAGACAACTGCTCCACTTCTTGTTTAATGCTGGCCATGCCTTTCACTTCCTCTTTTAAGCTTCTTATTTCCTCCAATAGATCATTATTAGATGATTGTGTAGAGGCATCAGCTGTTAGTAGAGTTGCAAGCGCTCTCTTTAGTTGTGGGTTTGTCATTTTATTTATATCTGTTGGAGCCAACGCTCTAACAGTAGCTGGATCTTCATAGGTTGTCATGTTCACTTTGTTACGCACTTTATGACCTAGGTGCTGGGGCTTAAGTGCTGGGGGAGACAACAACCAGAGAGCAGGGATTGTGGGCAGTGTAGTGTCGTCTGCTAGTAAACGATCTGCGCATGCGTGGTTTCTACTTGCACAGGCCAGGAGGGGGTGATATAGAGGTGTATGTAATTTCTCTTATAAAAAGTCTATCATTCAGCAAGTTCGGCATTCACATACTTCACTATTCACTTCCCCTCACCTTTATAGGCAATTCAGTTCCAATACAGGGCTGTAGGACTAGTCTTCCCTTCAAATATCAGCGTCTTTTGTGGAGCCGTTCACAAGGAGTGTTCACGTTACGAGAGAAAAATAGAGAGAGAGAGAGAGAGAAATCTAATGGTTCACATTAAGCAGCCATTACTAATAACATTTTCCCTCTCAAGGCAGCAGCGGCGCCACAGAACATCCATCTAATTGCTGAAGGACTGCAGTGAGTCGTGGTGCTCTATTCACCGCAAAGCCTCCCCGGTGATCCTTTAATAAATATGCAAAGTTCCCCAAACAAACACACAAACACACAGGGGTCGCGCCTTCCCCTCCGCACACAACTTGTCCTGACTGGTTCACCATGCAACAGTGACCTCCTCGTGCTGGCGTGAGAAAAAGAGCCGCGCTTCCCGGCGTGGGCGGCCTCCTGTCCCTGAAGACACCCTGGCCTTCACTTCCTGTCCCTGTCCCAGCGGTGGCCCTGACCACCTGTCCCTGGGGACGCCAGGCTGCGTGGCACTAACCTCTTGTCCCAGGGAACGCGGGACTGACGTGGCCCTGACCTGCTGTCCCTGGAGACAAGGGATTGGCGTGATCCTGACGAGCCGCTTGCTCGGTCTCAAGCTTCAATTGGGCGAAAATCAGAAGGCGGCGGCAGACACTTGTTGGTCTGCGAGGCTGGGGAGGCCGGGACAATCTTTCGTAAGTTTTATTGCGAGTCTGCTCCTCTCCTTCAAGTCTCCTGAATTGCAGCATAACTCACGCGCATTTCTCCCGTCAGTCAGGCGCTGGCATCGCGAGTCGCGGCGGCGATCAGGCAGGACGGGGAAGGGAAGAACCGACTGTCTGGAGGGAGCCAAAATAGCGAAGCTCAGACGAGACGGAGCACAAGAGGGAACCAATGACGGGAGCGGCCGAGGAATATGCATACGGCATATATAAAGGCCGAGCCGCTGCCGGTCAAGGGCCACGCTCTGCTCGCGTTTCCAGGCACATTGTGTGGCCGACGAGCGCACGCAGGCAACGGCAGGACGAGGCTTCCTGTCTCGTGTTCAGCAGCGCCTACCGTGCGTGCAGCCACAGTGTTTTTGTGTCTATAAAACATTGAGCTCTGCGGGGCGCCATCAGCTCCAACGGATGGATTTTCATAGACAGACACAAGTAGGAGCAACTGCTGGTACAAACACGCGCGCGCACGATGAAGCATTTGGCTCTCATGAACAGCCTTTCATTCGTTAGTATGAATTTGTGTTCTCTCACATCCTGTCAGCCATGTCCTATTGGCGCAATGGCTGCACTCGTCTTCCAATCCTGCCTGGGCGCCATTCCTCTTGATGACTCATGAAAGGAAGAATACAAGCATTCCTCTCAAGCACTTTGTGCATCATGGAAGGAGCAATACATTTCACCATTATCCTTACTATAAATGTTTTTCTTTTATCAATACGATCCTCTTGACACATTGAGACTATCATATTCCAATCTCACGTCACAATGGTTCACTGGGAATATGATACTCGCACAATATCAACAAAGACCAACTCTCGACCGGCCCACATCCTGTCAGGTCGCGCTCCTCCACCTCCCGCCTCCCACGCCACGCCACGCCACACCACACGCCACACAGCCAATTCAGCGACTTCCTCCCAAGCCTTCATTACATATAGGAGGCCATCACGGGGTAAATGTTAGGGTTTCCTGCCAAGCACAGCCACTGACACCACCGAGACCAGGATACGGGGCAACCAATCACGATTCCGATCCAGGCAGAGAAAAATTGTATTCTCTCTCTCTCTCTCTCTCTCTCTCTCTCTCTCTCTCTCTCTCTCTCTCTCTCTCTCTCTCTCTCTCTCTCTCTCTCTCTGTGTGTGTGTGTGTGTGTGTGTGTGTGTGTGTGTGTGTGTGTGTGTGTGTGTGTGTGTGTGTGTGTGTGTGTGTGTGATCGAAAGTACTGGTGAAGTAATGATAGTGAGACACATGAAAGTATTGCAGTAAGCTGTTACAGAAGCCAAAGTGGTCAATACAGCAAGACACAGAGAGTGGCATCACCTTGCCGAGCTGGCCACGCATGCAAGTCGTGCCTGAGGAACGAAAAATAACGGAATCACGCATCGAGCTTGGCGCTGAAGTAATGGTACTTAACTGAGACAAGGGCTGGTTAATTCAGGCGAAGGGGAGACCAAAGAGCAACTCCTCAGTCGATAAGTTCTAAGTAGAGATCTGCAGAGTCTCATCAGCAGGTTAATGGGACTAGGAACCGTCTAATGTTGCGGTGATGAGAAGGGCGTCCGACTGTTTCAAGTACATCTGGAGGGGCGAGGAGGAGAGGGACACGCCGAGAGGTTTAAGATGACAAGGAAAGGGAGAGACTGACGAATGTTGGCAGAACAAGCACTGATTTGCCTCTCAGCGACCTCTGGGATTCCACGTGAGGGAGAGGATAAAGGTGTCGACATTGTTTTCGCTCTCTTCGGCTGATCAGGGCTCTGGTGCATGTTGGCTTCCCTTGGCTGATGAAGCCTGGATGACTGTTGGCTTGTCTTGGTTTTTTTGGGACTTATTTTCATGGGAGGCAGCAGTTTCTTTTTCCTATTATTTCCAGCTTACCACCAGCGCACTAACTTCGCCTCATTAGTCAAGCAGGTGTGTTCCGGGTTAAAGGTTCCTTCCCATTCCAGCTAATGACACAGGTAGCCTACTGAGCGGCGCCGTCACCCGAGACCAGGCCTTCGTCGCCCCCTAGGCCGCCAAGATTCTGACCGCACGCTTCCGGATCCCTTACGGCAAACAGTTTATAATCACACACACACACACACACACACACACTAAGATGTTGGCTTTAGACCAGTTAAGAGAATCTACTAACTCAGTAATACAATACTACTGTTGAATGCTCTTTTTCACTTTCCCATTCGCTATCTAAAACCGAGCACTCTGTCTTCACCTTCTGTCCTGAACACCTGCAAGAACACCCTCAGATTCCATTTACCTTCCCCTGCGTCCCTTATCTCATAATTCTTTTTCCTGTATAGGGTATCTTTTTTCTTCACTGCTCTGGCTAATTTAGTACACCTTTACCTAAAATGTATTCCCCCTTTTGCTTTGTTTCTTGCGCAGACCCTTATTCATTCCTGTTCTCTTTCAGCTCAGCTCATCCATCATCCTTCCACCGGGAAATACTTCAACGTTGATTACTAAATGTACTCTGCCTGGCCGCTACATTATCAAAGATACGGATCTGTAAA
This sequence comes from Scylla paramamosain, assembly GCF_035594125.1. NCBI lineage: Eukaryota > Metazoa > Arthropoda > Malacostraca > Decapoda > Portunidae > Scylla > Scylla paramamosain. The sequence goes on from NW_026973727.1 coordinate 265,850, forward strand.
TAAAAAATAAATAAATAAATAAATAAAAAATTGTCATCACACACACTTGCATGAGGGAAAGTATTTTGCTTTGATAATTACCGAAATTAATATTTTATAAGGCTCGCCAAGAGGATTATGCTGAGCTGACTTTATATAAAACAACAAATAAAGTACTGCAATACTTAATATGAATTACGTAAAGCACTCACTTACTATATGGAAACCCCATTGTGACGATGCACGTGTTGAATTTTTCCCTGTCTCTGGATAGGACACGATAACAGTTTGTATCATGAAGGACTTCGCAAAGAAATAAGAAAAATAGATGAATACTGAAAGAAAGAAATGCGGAAGATGGGAGAGGCAGTATAGAAAATGAAAAATCAATGTAAAAGAATGAAATAAGAAGAAAAAAAAGGAAAAAATTACATAAGAAGAGGGACAGGATAACATACAAAGGACTAGAAAGCAGATCTACAGAGAAATGAGGAAGGGAATGATGAAAAAGAAAACGAAAATTTAAAGAGAGCCGGGAAAAAAAAAAAACAATCATTACACACGAAAAGTGAGAACTAAAAAGGTGTGTGTGAACTTACACACGTACATGCATCAGTGGTGCACATGAAGGTTACACAGTCACGCACACACACACACACACACACACACACACACACACACACACACACATATACACACACAGTCACGCACACAGTCACGCACACACACACACACACACACACACACACACACATATACACACACAGTCACGCACACAGTCACGCACACACACACACACACACACACACACACACACACACACACACACACACACACACACACACACACACACACATTCAAAAAGAAGTCAGGTTTTCTTGGCGTTGTTTGTTGAACACTTCAAGACGCTTTGCTTAGAAAATGGACTCTGCTCTCTTGTTAATCTTGAAAGAAAGGAACCACTTTGTATTCATCATGGAAATCTCGCCTCACAGGTGGTGGTGGTGGTGGTGTGTGTGTGTGTGTGTGTGTGTGTGTGTGTGTGTGTGTGTGTGTGTGTGTGTGTGTGTGTGTGTGTGTGTGTGTGTGTCACAGTGGGCACATCGCAAGGTAATCTATTTACAGATACACTTGGAAAAATGACTGGAGGAAATAAAGGACGTGTTTTCGGGTAGTATTCGTAAAAGAACAGTGTAGCGATATACCGAAAATAACACAAACCCACATCCTCTGTTTTCTAACCGCCACCAGGTGAGAGGAACAACAGCAGCAGCACAAGGCGGGTGTGAAAGCCAGAAGGAAATCAGACAGATACCCATTAAAGATTTCAATAACACACACATATACACAAGAAAAAAAATGAACAGAGCAAGCATCATTTAACAAAGCTTCAGTATCACCACACAGAACACTGAACAACACAGCCAGGCATCAGTTAGTAAGGTTTGAGTAACACCACACAAAAGCCTCAACAGCAACAAAGAGTGCGGCACACCAGACCTAAGTTTGCCCCCGGGGTCCTGAACACACATCCCCGTGATATACAAACGCCTCTGTCTCATTTTCGCCCCCTGGGGAAGGCACATGAGCAGCGAGGCGCCTTCATTCCCGGCTGCAGGAGCTTTACGGCCGTTGAACAGTCATTCCCGCTGCATTCACTGGAGGTGCGCGCCGTAACCTGCCCATCAACACCACCTTGATTCCTAGACACAGTTTTTGTTTCCCCAGAATTGCATAAGGAAGAATGGTGGTGGTGGTGGTGGTGGTGGTTATGGTGGTGGTTAGAGAGAGAGAGAGAGAGAGAGAGAGAGAGAGAGAGAGAGAGAGAGAGAGAGAGAGAGAGAGAGAGAGAGAGAGAGAGAGAGAGAGAGAGAGAGAGAGAGAGAGAGAGAGAGAGAGAGCCAGGCCTCAGCAAGAGATCTGGTCGTCCATAGCAGCCGATTCCCTTCCTCTCGTTGTCGGTACACACACACACACACACACACACACACACACACACACACACACACACACACACACACACACACACACACACACACACACACACACACACAATGAAACCATCAAACCGCGATCAGTGAACGTAAGGGCATTGCAGGACGCTCCTCAACTCCCTCCTTCCTTCACGCAGCGATGGTATAAGTTTGCTGGTGTGTGGCGGCAAGCTGCTTATTCTATATTGAACGCTCTCACCCCACCACACAATAATCCTTCGGTTTATCTCCTCTTTGAAAGGCTTCCACTTGCTTCTTATTTAGCTGCAAGTATTCCAGTGATCCTCTCGCTCTGCATCAGATGGCAAGGAAGATTTAAGCACCAAAGCGTACATACTTAAAAAAAAATCACATCAGGTGGCGCACAAAGATTTACATTCTTTTCGATAAATGTTCCTTAATTCCCGCCGCATCTTATCTGATGGTTGGTGTTGGCGGTCCCGAGGAATAACATTTATTTATAAACTAAGGTGACTGATTTTTTTTTTTTAAATATATACATTTTTTCTTCCCATAAGTAAGTGTAAATAACAAATAAATCTAGGCAAATCAATTTGTCGTTCAGGTGAAATGGCAAGCGGCAGTGCAGCCTCATTACTACAACACGACACGCACCAAGACATCAGCAGTGCCGGGACTCAATACCGGGAAGCAAGTATCAATGCTGGCGAGTGACGACGACCTGCAGACACATTCCCCACGTGACTAACACACTGGAGGAAGGGAGAGGAGTGAGGCTGGAGGGCGGCACCACCTTCCCGCCGCCAATTCAGCTTGGGCACTGCTGGATCACCGCCAGGACGCGCCGCCAGAATTAAGGCATATGTTCCCTCTGGTCACAGCTTAATACAAACGCGGCCATTAATCACTGTAACACCTGCCGTTCACACACTCCATTTACACGTGAGAGAATTGCACTCCAGTGAGCCAGGGCGGTTAGAAGGGAGAGAATGTGAGGACACGTCTTGCTGTGGGGCGCAGGAGGGGCGAGATGGGGTGGGGGAGGGAGAGGAGTATTGAGAGTGAGGTGGGGTGAGAGGTGAGGCAAGAGCTGGTTGTGTGTTTTACGGAAGTGAAAAGTGATGCTGGGAGTGAGGTGAGGTGCAATGTTAGGAGTGGAGAGACACAAAGGGAGAAAGGGAGGAGGAGGAGGAGGAGGCAACTGCAGACGACCATCACCAGTATCTCCACTACCACTACAACCAACCAGCTTCACCACCAGGGCCACCACCCCCCCCTCCCAACCACAGTCGTCAGCAGCACCCCTGATCGGTATAGAAACTTCAACTGTACTTGATTTTATGAATATGTATGTCTTGCCTCAACACTCACCCACTTCACCTCCATGGCATCATTGTGTGTCGTGGACGAGGAGGAAGGAAACTGCCGAGAAGAAACGACGTCCAGGGAAGGGGAAGGCGTCACAGAGTGTGTGAAGGGTCTCCTTGCCTTGTGTCGTGATGGAGAGAGAGAGAGAGAGAGAGAGAGAGAGAGAGAGAGAGAGAGAGAGAGAGAGAGAGAGAGAGAGAGAGAGAGAGAGAGAGAGAGGTGGTTAAGTGCATATGTGTCTGCCTGCCTGTTCGTGTGTACCAGCTTGTGTGTACGTGTGGGCGGGGGCGATTCACCATAGTGGCCACAAAGAGTCATGAGGGGATAAAAACCGTGAGCGCTCGGGGAGGACACGTGACGCCAGGTAACCAGACGCCCAGTGATGGTGACAGGCTGACAGAATACCCTCCCAGACTTTCCATCTCTCGCTCTCACGCGGTAAAAAGACCACGACGACACGAGAACGAATCACACGCCTCTATTTACACCGAAAGGGCACGAGATACAAAACTAAAGACTTCCTCCTCGGTGCACTGCCCTCGGAATTACATACACATCGTATACTGAACTGTAAAGATAAACCTGAAATTATTTTTAAACGTGTAAAGAGGACAGTCATGAGCTGCATGAAAAAAAGGTGGGGGGGGTTAATTACAGCTACGCGGAAAAAAAAAGTTATGGAAATGGGATTCCAGTCGCGGAGGTTAAATGAGATCTGGAGATGCCTTGATGCTGCGCTCTTCAAATCGTTCAAGACAGTAGAAAAAAGAAATGCCATCCATATAATTTACTCGTAGTTAATCATAAGAAAGAGAACTACCAATACAATAGTTTCTCACCCACACAAAAAGAGAGCGCATTAAAACCACATAATGGTTAACAAGATTAAACGGATTAGCAGAGGAGGGAGTGAGCAAACCTTCCCCGGCCATGATCTTACCCAATACTGAAGTGAATGTACAATAAACGGACACTCACTCTCCATCACACCACCACCACCACCACCACCACCACCACCACCACTGACACGGATATGAAGCATTGCCCTGATATTGGCAGGTCTCAAGTTTTATCATCCAGGAGGGAGGAAGCGAGCGGAGCGGGGAGGAAGCTGAGGAAGAAGTGAGGAGGAAGCAGAAAAGGCAAGGTGGGATGGAAGAGAAGGATAGGGTCAGGAGAGGAAAGGAAAGGGACGAGAGGAAGGGACGGAAGGAAAAAGCTGGGAGGGAGGGAGGAAGGGAGGGAAGAAGACTACTCGCATTTCATGCGGGTGAGTGAGGACGGCGCCTCAATTTGGGCGCCGTGGACCTTACATAAGAACATAAGAAATAAGGGAAGCTGCAAGAAGCGACCAGGCTTACACGTGGCAGTCCCTGTATGAAACACTCCTACCTATTTCCACCTATCATCCCCATCCATAAACTTGTCTAATCTTCTCTTAAAGCTCTCTAGTGTCCTAGCACTAACTACATGATTACTGAGTCCGTTCCACTCATCTACCACTCTATTCGAGAACCAATTTTTTCCTATCTCCTTCCTAAACCTAAATTTTTCAAGCTTGAACCCGTTATTTCTTGTTCTACCCTGGTTGCTGATCCTAAGAATTTTGCTTACATCTCCCTTGTTATAACCCTTATACCACTTAAAGACCTCTATCAGGTCCCCTCTTAACCTACGTCTCTCTAGAGAATGTAAATTTAACCGCTTCAACCTCGCTTCGTAAGGAATACTCCTCATCCCCTGTATCCTTTTAGTCATTCTCCTCTGTACTGATTCTAATAGACCTATATCTTTCCTGTAATGTGGGGACCAGAACTGCACAGCGTAGTCTAGATGAGGTCTGACCAGCGCCAAGTATAACTTTAATATTACCTCCGGCCTTCTACTTTTAACACTCCTAAAAATGAATCCTAGTACCCTATTTGCCTTGTTTCTGGCTTCTATGCATTGTTTCCCTAGACGGAGTTCAGAGCTAACTATAACTCCTAAATCTTTCTCGTACCCTGTACCTACCAGAGTTTGGGTGTTTAATGTGTACCTATTGTGTGGGTTTCCTCTACCTACGCTAAGCACTTTGCATTTATTGATATTAAATTGCATTTGCCATCTATCCGTCCATTCATTCATTCTATCTAAGTCTGTCTGCAAGGCGATGGCATCCGCTTCTGACCTAATTAATCTACCTATCTTTGTGTCATCCGCAAATTTACTAACATCGCTATTAATTCCACTATCCAAGTCATTGATATATATTAGAAATAATAATGGCCCTAATACTGATCCCTGTGGCACCCCACTAATGACATGACCCCACTCGGATTTCGAGCCGTTTATTAGCACTCTCTGTCGCCTGTTACCAAGCCATGACCCTATCCAACCTAACACCTTCCCATCTATCCCGTGCGCCCTAACCTTTCTCAGGAGCCTTTGATGGGGCACCTTGTCGAATGCTTTACTAAAGTCCAGATATAAGATATCATAACTATCTCCATTATCTACTGCCTCGTACACCTTACTGTAAAAACTTAACAAGTTTGTCAGGCAAGACTTCCCCTTCGTGAAGCCATGCTGTGACTGATTTATCAAGTTATGTTTGTCTAAATGTTCCCTAATGTTCCTGGCTATTATTGACTCTAACATTTTACCTACAACTGAAGTTAAGCTGACCGGTCTATAATTAGACGCTAAAGTTTTATCCCCTTTCTTAAAGATGGGTACTACATTAGCCTGCCTCCACATTTCTGGTACCTCACCCGACTCCAGTGATTTCCTAAAGACAGAAACTAACGGCTCACTAATAATCTTTTTACATTCCTTCAGTACTCTGGGATATATTTCATCAGGTCCTGGTGACTTGAACTTTTTTAGCCTATCTATCTCCTGCTCCACTATCTCCCTAGTTATGGAAATATCCGTCAGCTTCTCATACTCATCTGCTCTAAACACCTGTTCACTATCTGGCATATCCTGCATGTTTTCCTGAGTGAAGACAGTTAAAAAATAATCATTCAGAAGTTTACTAATCTCCTCCCCAGAACTAACCAGCTCCCCATCTGCTGCCTTTAATGGACCTACAGTATCCTTATTTTTCGTCCTGTATACCTGATAAAATCCCTTGGGGTCCGTCTTCGCCTGGCTGGCTACCTTTAATTCATAATTTTCCTTAGCTTTCCTCGTTAACTTCCTGACTGTTCTAACTAATTCATTATACTGTGTCCTTAAAACTTCTTCACCTGCCCTTAATCTCTTATATATACTTCTCTTACGCCCTATATAATGCTTTAACCTAGCAGTCATCCATTTAGGGTCATTTTTTTGTGATCTTATTGTTTTATACGGGATATTTGCTAATTGACCTGTATGAACTTTATCTACGAAATATTTATACAATTCATCTACATTTACTTCACCTAAACCCCTCATCTCGTTCCCTACCATCCTCTCCCCTCCCTCATCAACTCGCCTCGACCTTACCTCTCTCATTTCAGCATGACCTGACATTCCAACATACTCACGCCTATCTCCCCCCTTCCTCTTTCCTCCTCCCTTCTGGAGCCTCACCTCACCTCCCTCATCCTGCCTTATCTCTCTGAACTCCGTCCCTGACCTGACCTCACCCTGCATCCCTTGCCAGTCCACTCCTTGGAGGTACCTTTTTAATTCTTCAAAATCTGCTCTCCTAAAGTCAGGTATTTTACTAGTGTTTTTATTTCTAACAGTTTCTTCCCATTCTAGCTTGTACCTAATTTCCCTATGGTCACTGTTACCTAGCTGTCCTCCAACCTCTACCTGCGTGACTGCTTCCTCCCTGTTAGTAAGAATTAAATCTAGAATATTATTCCCCCTTGTGGGTTCTACGACTACCTGTTTTAAAAAATTATCCTGAATTACCTTAAGGAATTCCTCTGCTTCCTTGTTACCCACAATCAGACTCCAGTCGATATTCCTAAAATTAAAATCTCCTACCACACATACCTGACTGTACCTGCCTGCTCTATTTAATTCCTGCCACAGTGAGGTGTTAATTTCCTCTGTACTGGTCGGTGGTCTGTAAACTACCCCTAGTACTACTGACTGCGATCCTTCCTTAATATCTACCCATATCGACTCTGCTTTGTTATCTGTTTTAATTCTATTGTTCATACAGCACTGTAATGTGTCCCTAACGTATAACGCGACACCTCGTCCTCTCCTGTTTTCTCTATCTTTATAGAACATTGAATACCCATCTATCTTAACCTCTGGATCAAATACTTTTCCTGACATATCTAACCAAGTTTCAGTCAAAGCAATGATATCAAATTTCTCTACACTCGCTATTCCTCTAAGCAAGTCTATTTTATTCAGAATACTTCTACAATTTGTGTAGTAAACACTTAAGCTATTTCTCACCATCCCTAAGCTAGCTTCCTTTCTAGATTTAACTAATTTGCCCCTTGCCTTCTCCTCACTACCCCTTCTTCCCTCCCGACTAACGAAAAAAGTGCTGGAGTGCAGTTACCTCCCGCTCGAGTGTTTCGGCCAAAACACGAACACCCTGGCGTGACAAATGCACTCCATCCCTGGCGTACAAGGTGTCCCTGCCATAGAAAAGGTCCCAGTTGTCGATGAACGTCCATCCATTACTCCTACAATGATTCGCGAGCCTGCGATTCACTGTAATAGCCCTGGACAGCCACTCAGCACCAACTCCCCTCCTCGGCAAGACACCACATACCACGGGGATCCCGCCCTTGTCCCTAATCCTGTCCAAAGCCTGTCGAAACCTCCTGATAAGCTCCTCACTCCTGACCTTACCAAGGTCATTCCCTCCCGCACTGAGAAAAACAATGGGCTTGGTCCCATCTTTTTCCAAGCACGTGTCTAGCCTATCAGCTACCTTCCCTATCCCGGCCCCCGGCAAACACACCCTCGACCTACGCTTCCTATCCCTAGCACAGAACGCACTATCTAAGTGCCTAACCTGACTATCACCAAACACAAGCACTCTACCTTGGGGCAGGGTAACTGCATCTGCCCCCTCCTTCTTGCCTCCTCCAGCCCTGTCCACCTCCTTCTCCTTCCCCTCCTCCAGCACATTGAAGGGATTCTTCGTCTCCACGGAAGGTGCCCTGAGCACCTTCACCCTCTTGGCTCCCCTGCACACAACCGACCACTGCTCCTCCGTCGCCTTACTAGGTAAGGTGACGGTGGGGCACGACCCTCCCACAGGTGCTGAGATCCTCTCATAGAACTCAGCCTGCAGGTCTGAGATCCTCTCACGAAACTCAGCCTGCACCTCCGAGATCCTTCGATGGAACTCAGCCTCCACCTCTGAGACCTTCGCAACGAAGGCCTCGAGAACAGGAGAACTAACACAACCTGTCGACTCAGCAACACAAGGCGCCATGTCTACACTAGCCAGCTATATTAGCGTCAGGTCACTGCTCACTAAACACGTCCGTTCACTAGGAACCCTGACCTTGCAGTGAAGAGCGCGGAATTCTGGTTTTATCCTCCGCCCTTCTCTTCTCCGCCTTGTACAGAGGAGCGCCAAAGGTGAAAGAAAGATTTCCACAGTTAATCTGCTTCCTCCACACGAGTTATTGGCTACACGAGTCCATGTCCAACACGCGTTTCCGAAGACAGGTGACAAGGATTGGGCGAATAGCAGCACGTATTTAGATACTAGGCGGTCTCTCTCTCTCTCTCTCTCTCTCTCTCTCTCTCTCTCTCTCTCTCGCCTCAGTAGGCAGGTCCTAGGCAATGAATCTCTCATACAACCTGGGGCTGTGAGACCACCGCTGTCCATACATAATTTAAATTATTTTAAACTTTAAATAAATAACATATTTCAGACTGTAACTGTTGAAGATGACACTGTAACAATAAACTTGAAAAGACTTGACAGTGGAAGGTGCAGAGGAAAGACTCCAGCAAATGTCAACACGGAAAAAAATCTTACAAGATGACCTTTGAAGGTGTGAGAGGAACAGTGAATACACAGTTTAAAAGAAGAGATAAAAATTGACAAAATAAAACTGACAAATTAATTAACAAGGAAAAGACCAAGAAAAAAAATATATAAATGTTGAAAATATAAAAGTAAAAGTCATTCAAAATAGTCAGAGATTTCCTTTCAGTCAAACGAAGACTGGTTCTGAAAGACGGAGAGGATGAAGCCATTGACCATAAGAATGAAATGGCAGAAAAATATGCACGCATACTTTCAGTGTTTCAATATCACGGTGAGAGCAGTAAACATTTCACTAGATGACAACGAACGCTGTAGCCTCTGCCCTTCAAGGAACGAAGCAAGAAAGGCCCGGGAGAGGACGGAATATTGGTGGATGTTTTGAAAGACTCGGGAATGCAAGCTCATTTATTTCCCCAGCACACACCAGGAGAAGCTTCCTGAATCTTGGTGCACTGCAATATTAATCATGATTACCGACCCCCTGGCTTAGCAATTATGTACACTCTTTTCTGCTGGGTTCCTACCAACGTATTAAAAATTAATATAATTTACATACGTTTCTGCAGACCTCTTAGTAATGCATTAACACGCAAAATTATAATAAAACAGCCACTGCACCGAGGAAGACTAAGGAGGAGGAGCGGTTCACCCAGGGATTATCTGTATGTAAGGAACAAGATGGCTGAGAAAAACCCGGACTTGTACTGTGACGCCTGGCTGCTGTGCTCGGCTCCATGATCCACTAGAACAGAAAACGATGCTAAGAACTGACTACAATTAGCGAACAAACACTAAACAAGCCCCTTACCTCTCGTCAGACGCCACCACAGCGCCACCGCCACAAAGACAACACAAAATTAACACCAAGAAATTAGTTATTGAAGGAGATAAATAGCAAATGGAGACTCACAGAATGGCAGTACGCGTGCAACACCTCGTCCCCTACAGCAGGATCAACAGAAAGGTCGCCAAGTACAGCCATATCCACAGGTCTTCTTTCCCTCCCCTCATTTACATCTGAACGTCTTCCCCTCGTATCCTCTTCAGCAGTATCTTGGCACGTGGCACTTACTCTGTCCCTTCCCTTTCAAACGTTGCTTCTATATACTTTTCCCCTTTGATTACCTCATCCTTGTCTTTTCTTCCTAAACAGTCAAACTACCTCACAGTATTTTTCCTCCGCCACTCAAACACTCAGGGTTCCCGCGTGCAGTTTTCATTGCAACTGTTTCAACTCTCCTTTTCGAAGTGTATTACTTTGCGTCTCTCTTTGAGTCATGTTGCTTGACTGAATAATATTACATTGTTTATCAATATTATATTCACCTTAACGTCTAAAGTTCTCCCCTTAATGATAACACAGGAAGTTTTCATGACTCGTATCTACCAAGCCAGTTTTTCCTCCGAATCCCTCCCTCTCTTCAGAAGTAATGTAAGATACATATCGCCACTAAGTACACTAATACAGAGTGTTTTAACCCTTAGAATATCTCAATTATCTCCTTTACTTTCACTAATTCACTCGCTAGCAAAAATATATGGTAAAAAGAAAAAAAAACAGGAAGCAATAGTGTGAAACACTGCGTTTCTTGAAAGTTCCACCGCCACGCTGTTAGTTACGGTGGCGCAGCAAACAGCCGGAACCAGCAGTAAGTGGCCCAGGGCTTCGGCGGCAATGAAAGCAAAATGGGTGGGAATTAAGAGTACATATTTCAGCAGGGAGGCTTGGGCTAATGTTCGGGAAGCAGTGGTGCGCAGGAACGGCCGCCGTCAGGAGAGTAACAACGCCGCTGCCTCGGGAGCCAATGGCGTCATTGAATTTTATTACACATCTCTGTGAGCGGGGCAAACTCAATTCAGGATATACACTTTATTGAGAAAGAAACTTGTGTTCTTACTGAAAACAAAACAGCTGCACCAGGTTGTCATGGTCACTTGTACGAGTAAACTTGTGTGCTGCTTTTGTCGTTCGCAGCAGCCCCGCAGCTGCAGGTGTGTACCAGTGCAGTCCCGCAGCTGCAGGTGTGTACCAGTGCAGCCCCGCAGCTGCAGGTGTGTACCAGTGCAGCCCTGCAGCTGCAGGTGTGTATCAGTGCAGCGCTAAAGCTGCAGGTGTGTACCAGTGCAGCCCCGCAGCTGCAGGTGTGTACCAGTGCAGCCCCGCAGCTGCAGGTGTGTACCAGTGCAGCCCCGCAGCTGCTGGTCAGGCCAGACTGTTCATGCCGCGCCACACCTGCCAGTCACTGCTGTGGCTGACAGCTGTGACAGGACGCTGGCAATGTGGAAAAAAAAAAAAAAAAAAAAAAAAATATATATATATATATATATATATATATATATATATATATATATATATATATATATATATATATATATATATATATATATATATATATATATATATATATATATATATATATATATATATATATATATATATATATATATATATATATATATATATATATATATATATATATATATATATATATATATATATATATATATATATATATATATATATATATATACACATTGTGATCAGCGATGCCCTCGTTTGATCGGTGTGACGGGAACACTCCAGGAAAAGGAAGGCGGTGCGGCGCGGCAAATGTTGGGGCAAGACTTACACGAGCGTCACGAGAGATTGAAGGAAAAATAGGAGGGAAAATGGAACGGCCTATGGAGTGTACAAACAAGTATGTATTAAGTTTTCACATTACCGCAGCGTAGCCACGTGGATTCGTCAGCAAGAATTCTTTGAAAAATATGAAGTTGAGTTGCTCACATTAACAGTTCTGGATCATTTTCTTCCATTACTATTAAGTAAACACCACAACACACTGCCACAGAGCCACGGACACATCACATGACCGTAACTCACTGAAACATGGCCACACAAAACACACAAGAATACATGCAAGCAATTCATGAATGTGCTGACATGCCCACACTAAGTCAAAACCATAAACTTTGTGTGGCCGCTGCAATTATAATTATAGATGAAAGACACGATGAGGGAATAGCGGGAGGCAGAGGTCGAAGTGCTAGAGAGGGACAGGGCGGGGCTGGAAGGAGCTAGGCGGGGAGTGACGAAGCGATACAGGTCAGGGCAGGAAAGGGCAGGCTGGGTGAAAGGAATAAAATCATGTTTCGATTACAGTTTTTTTCCGTCCTTATATTGTCCGTGTGAATTTGAGACAAGAAGTAATTATTTTACTTCCATCACGAGCTATGCGTCCTCATCACCCCAGGCTCGTCATTCACTACGCTGTACCCATAAAACATAACTCTACATTTTTTTATGTTGAAATACACACAAAAAAGTGTGTAAAATTTCACACACACACACACACACACACACACACACACACACACACACACACACACACACACACACACACACACACACACACACACACACACACACACACACACACACACACACGAGCCACAAATGCAGGCCATCATGCCGCATGCAAGGATGTGATGCGCCAGACTCATGACCAACACAGGATCACCAGCAGCGCACTTGTGATCCTCGCCGCGCCCACCAGCGAGGCTCACACAAGGGTGAGGGCAGCGGCACACGCCTGTCACTCCATCTGACGTTGTTGTTACCCCCGCTGCTCGGCTTGGGGGGTTCGCAGCGTGGCGTGAGCTACATTACAGTAATCAGACCCATTTAATTCCCTGCAGTTGCACCTAAACACATTACGTGGTGGCTCGTGTTCTTGTCACTGCACTGTGAATAATGGTAATTACCCAGTCTGAGGTGTCAGGTGGGAAGCCTTATGGCCGCGTGCACTGCAGGGAGTTATGATTGACCTCCGACAGGACCATCCAGGTGACTCTCTCATACCAAGAAGAAACATCCAGCAGAGCAGGCGGTGTGGAGACGACGAGAAGCACTGCGAGGGAGAGGTGATGGTGTGGGCGGGTGTTGGCGGGGAAGCGGATATTTGGTGGCAGAGCGGGGGCGATACGAGGGCGACAGAAAATGCCACAAGTAAACATGTGTACTTTAACTACATATTCTTTCTTTTCTCTGATTTGATACAATCTGTGTTCTGGAGGCTGCAGTTGTGCTCCTGTCGTGTTGTGAGTTGTGGGATTCTGTTGAGCGAATGACCTGTGCTAAGCATGACAGTTCCTTTGACACAATATTATCACACTCTAGGTGGCTGGCCTTGATGCTGCAGTATTGGCTTGCTCTTCTGGCTTCCGTCCTCTTCTACCCTCTCCTATTTTTTTTTTTTTTTCTTGAGCTTTCTAGTTACAGTATCTGATTTCCTGCCATGTCCTGCTCTGGATTATGAGGGAAGTATTGAGCATACACACACACACACACACACACACACACACACACACACACACACACACACACAGCTAATTCACAAAGTAAGCAACAATCTCGAGGAATGTTTCAACTATGGCACGGTCGAGGAACAATAAGCAAACTGATTACTGTTTTACACGGGCGAGAAACTGTAAGATTTGCTAGTCACGCCAACTCGTGTGTGTGTGTGTGTGTGTGTGTGTGTGTGTGTGTGTGTGTGTGTGTGTGTGCCATCGCGAGTGACACGTGGTTTTCTCCGTACTCCTATCACCACCACCACAACACCCTTCCGTTGCCACCGCAGTCCACGTCTTCCTGAATCCATGACGGGGGTGGTGGTGGCAGTGCTTTCATCCAAGGCAGTCTATGGCAACACCCTGTCCTCACCAGCGTCTCGTCCAAACACCACTAGCAGTCTTCCCATCATGTGTCCGCGAGCTTAAGTTACTGAAGAAATAACTACTTCAGCTATCATTGAAAGTTTCCAGGCCCTCACATACCTCCCCTCCTCCCTCCATCCCCGGCGTGTCTCTCTGGCCGCAATACAGGAGGCGAGTTTAATAATAGTCCAGCTGCATTCTTTAGCCACAAAGGAGAAAAGTTGTTGAGCCTTACATATTTACATTACCATTTTATTACAGAAACACCTCGGCCATAAGGATAAATTTTGCTGTCAAGTTCCAAGATGAATATTGGATTTACTGCGAGAACTTTAGCAAGGAGATTAGGAAGGAGTGCGTCGGAGTGGAGGGAGTGGAGAGGTGTGGCAGGGAGAGGGGAAAGAAAACGTGGTGGTGGAGAAAAGATGAGGAAGGGAAGGAGGGAGGAATGCAGCGCCGTGAGAAGGCTGCAGATGTGAGGCGGTGAAGGGAAGGACTCTACCGGGGATGAACAAGTGGGCAGATATTATGACATGTTTCAGCGCCTCTTTTTCGACCGTGAATATACATACGAAAGACTGTGAATTACGTGACGCTGGTGAATCTCGAGACATTTACAAGCTTTATACACTACAGGGAGGGCGATATGTGTGTACAGGTGTGCTTCAGTGTGGCTGCGTGAGTCTCTTCCCTCACCAATGTGTTGCCTGCGTCGTGAATGTGAAAACAAGAGGCTCGATGGAGTTTGATGGGGAAAAAAGACACGGGATGAAACAGCAGCAGCACCACACACACACACACACATACACTCTCTCTCTCTCTCTCTCTCTCTCTCTCTCTCTCTCTCTCTCTCTCTCTCTCTCTCTCTCTCTCTCTCTCTCTCTCTCTCTCTTCGATATTTTGATTGTCGTTTCTTCAGAGAATGACAAGTAACAAAGGCGGTCGTCTAAATATAAGAGAAGAACTCTCCTGGTTCATCGAGTGTTTCCTCGCCACCAGAATCCACTCCCTTGTCTCTCTAACACAAAGGATTGAGTCTTGCTGGAGCTGCCGTCACTTACAATACACAAGATATGATGCAGTTGTTCGTTGTTCTCCTAACTTGTTATTACAGAAGCTTCCTCGCTCATTGCCACGAGGTTAATGATACTCGACACAACGACAATGGCCTGTAGTCCTACACACATTCATATGGGTTGATTAACAAGTATAACAGTTAACTAGGCAGGCAGGGGGGAGGGGGGAGTCAGAGGAGCTAATGGTAGTGTGTGTGTGTGTGTGTGTGTGTGTGTGTGTGTGTGTGTGTGTGTGTGTGGTTGTGTGTTGCTTCCATCATGTGACGCCTTTGCTCAGCCTGCAGTATAAGCTCACTCAGTCTCAGCACAAGCGGTTTTCCTGCCAAGTCTTATACATCATTTGGTGCGGCTTACCCGTGCACTGTTGTTTTACTGTTAATATTAGTATCACTAACACTCACGCCGTAACATTCAATATATTAACACTGAACCAAAACAGCACAAGGCAGCAAGGCACACCGCATAACAAATCATCGTTTTACTTCGTGAAACCTTGTATACTAAAACAATTATGCAAAAGCAGAGCGTAAGCACCTTCACAACCTTTTGCCGCGCCGCTCCTCCTTAACGACGCTCGGCTACCTGTGTTTTTCCTACTTGCCGCCTCTTCTTTCCCTTCCCACACGGGATTACCCTTCACACCAGCATCACTTCCTCTTCACACACACACAAAAAGGACAAATCCTTCCTCCTCCCCTCCTCACCGCATCCCTCCTTCCCTCCCTCCCCTCCTGCCTGCACGCCCCCCCCCCCACCTCCTCCCTCCGTCAAGTGTCTCCCTGCGTGCAGTCCTCGCCGCGCCTTATTTCTGCCTTACCGCAAGACGTCTCCCTCAGCGGGACGGGGATCGCCGCCCCGAACAAACACCCACGCAATTCTCATTACTGGCAAGGTGCGAGGGAGCTTTTTGTGGCGGCGCGCAAGACCCCGCTGGTGGGTCAGTCTGTGCCTCCCTGCTGCTGCTGCTGCTGCTGCTGACTGCAAGAGGGTGATAACTTAGCGTGACATGAGCGCACAGCCATTGGCGCGTGTCTAATGGCTGGAATGTATCACCGCCTCGATACCAGAGCGGCCTGACATGTAGCTCTCGCGGGGCACGCTGACCCCTGCATGAGCCAGGCCCCAGCGCTCTCTTTCTCTCTCTCTCTCTCTCTCTGACAGACACGAATTAATGAATATGCAATAATGTGTTTTTAATGGAGGTGCAGCAAGGGAGGGGCGGTGAGTGGCGCCATTACCCGATGTGAGGACGCGGCGGCAGCAACACACGCCGCGCCCCGAGACACAGCAAACTCAAGTCCCTCACTGCGCGTCCAGCTTCTGCTGCTCCTGCCACTAGCACTACCACCACCACCACCACCACTACCACTACCGCCGCCGCCGCCGCCATCTCCACTACCACCACCGCCGCTACCACCACCACCACCGCCATCATTACATCTTAAGGGGAGGGAGAGCGAGGGTGAAAGGAAGAGAGAGGGAGGGGAAATAATACGTTCTTGACGGGGAATTTATACTCGGTGCCGCGGTAACAAAGTCTTTGAGTTGGTTGGGCGGAGCGTGGTATGGAAGAGGAGGAGGGAAGGAAAGGCAGCGTGTGGTGAAGCTCTGCGGGAGGATATTGCACATTTTCCCTCCAGTACTCATGAACAGAACACCGTATACTACTTTTATCGCTCCCTATATGCTGAAAAGATATCTTTTTAATATTTAAAAAAAATTCAAGTGAGGTTTTGCATCCCAATCTGTGTGACTAAATTAGTTTGTTAGGTTTACGTCAGGTAGTCCACGGCGGTCGTCTGTTGTGATAATAAGTAGTAAAGAGAAGAGGAAAAGAGGTGATGGCTTGGCACTAAGCCCCGGTGAGCAAAAAAAATGTTGGTCAAGCAGCAACACCTGGACGGCTGTGCAGGAAGCGATGTTCTTCCAAGGTGTTCGCAGCGAGGAGCAGACTGGACTGAGCAACGGTGCTTTGAGGCTTGAGTTTCAAAGACAAGTTTTCGTAAGATGACACTGGGTGAAACTGTGGACCAAAAAATCAAGTCGCCTCGTTTCAAGCGGCTGGGCGAGCTGGACGAGGCTTGCCGAGACCTTAGTGAGCGGGAACCACTCAGAGCGGGGCCTGCTGTCTGGGCTCCAGCGGTATCCCGGAAATGATCTGTAATTACAATGGAGGGCCATGCTTTTTCTTTCCTTTCTCTGTTTTAACCTGCACAGCGAGAGAAAGGGAAGGTGCTCCGCTTACGAGAGGAGAAAGCACGAGCTGCGTTGAGGCCCTGGATGTGGACGTGGACGCGGGTGTGGATGAATTGAATACTCTTGCAAATATAATGCTAACTTACGCTCAGAATCCCATCTTTTATGTCAGGTCATTACACGGAAATAAGAGTGTTTACAACGGCGCAAAACGTTCGGTGCTCTGTATTGTCAAAATATTTGGAGAAAATACGCAATGGCCACAAATCTTCGCCCTGGGCACAAACATCAGTGCGTCAAGCTTCTCCAAACACAGTGAATCACGCGCAAGGTGACACTGGGCAATTCGTGCAGTGAAACAGATCTCACTCTCAAAAGCTTAAAAGGTCAATAAATAAATCAATAGATAAATATATGTAGCAAGGAAAAAAGAGAATAATAAATACCATTGCCTTGATAGTTTTTGGAAGCGTACCGCGACAAACTACATATGATGCAAACCACACCAAAGAGTTATACAAGATAAACAACGGAAGGGGAAAAGGTGCCGCAGGGAAAGAATCCACAGCAATCTTATCACGAAAATACCTCCTGTTTTGAGCAGTTTTCATGCAGGGACGTTTGCATCGTCATGTAAGATCGCATCATATAACACGACTTTTTTTTCGAGTTTTCTAAAGTTTCATTGCCGACAGAAACAAAAGCGCTCGTTACTTCGTTAGATATTTTCCTTTATAGCTCTGTTACCCTCCAGTATGGCCTGAAAGTTTGGCAGACGCTGTTTACTTTGATTCTGTCACGTCCATTGGTGCATTGTGTTAAAGACGGGGGCGGAAAGAGCGCATTGTTTAGTCTCACGCCTGATGTGGACCACTGTACCACGGGCCATGGACCACCTGTGGAGCTTGGGTCAAGGGTTGAGGCGCCTGAACTAGTAGGCGTAACGAACGACCTGTGAACAATACAATAAATTGGTTAAAGCAACGGGCATGCAGGACGCGAGGACAGTGGATGGCGAGGACAGTGTACAGAGAGGACACTGAACAGAACCATTCAAACTACCGTGAGAAAGCCTACAAAGACTCATCCATACCTCTATGTGTATTTGTTTTGGCATTTTTCCCCCGTTGCGAGTTTCAGTAGGCAAGACACACACCTGCACCAAGGACGAAACGCAAACAGCAGTCCTCCAGTGCGCTGTAATCCAGAGCCCCCAGAGACAGCAATTCGGCGGTCTGATGTGCAGTGCGACCGTCACGAAGAAGGAAGAAGGTTCCAGCCAGGCCAAAAATAACCCCATATCTATGACAAGTGTGGCCGTAGGAACGGGAGAAGCGCATGCTGGCTCTATCACGCACATGAATTCTCAACATAAAAAAAGGTTGAAAAAAAGCTAGTGCCTCGTGTTCTGTTCTCTAAAAACTCGTGTTTGGCTGAAAATAAGAGAAAGTGCTGGATATGTTTTTTTTTTGGGGGGGGGACTGGAAACGCGAGAAGGTGATGCAGCCACCACCACCACAACCACCACTACCACCACCACCACCACCTCAGCGTTGCGTGTACCATTGCATCAGTATACTGTCATTTTTACTTTTTCTTTTTCCTTTCTGTGTAAAGTTGAAGGGTACGTACAGATGGTACATTCTAATATATATATATATATATATATATATATATATATATATATATATATATATATATATATATATATATATATATATATATATATATATATATATATATATATATATATATATATATCGTATTTTTTTAAGCAGAGAAGTAATTTAGGAAGTGTTGCATATATATTGTGTTATTGTGTTGGTGGAATGGCAAATGAAAAAAGTAGAAGCTGTAGTGAATAGGTATAGAAACAACTAAGTCCTCTCTCTCTCTCTCTCTCTCTCTCTCTCTCTCTCTCTCTCTCTCTCTCTCTCTCTCTCTCTCTCTCTCTCACCGCAGCTACACCTGAATAATTACACGTCACCTGGTCACTCCATCACAAACAAAGGCCGTGGCTTCAAAGCGGTCACGGTCAGCATCACTGGGCTCCTCGCCGCAGCTACACCTTGCAAACTTTGTCGCCGATGTTCCTTCATTATTGCAAACTGTTTTGTGATATTTCCTTGGAAACACTTTTCTACGTTTGTGTTTCTCGTGACATGACAAAAATTTCCTGCGGGAAACAAGTTTAGTGGTGTAGCAATACTAATGTTTTCACCGACACCATCACTCATCCAGCCAAAACTGGCACAGCAGACACTCCGTTATTTTGTAACAGACCACACCAATAACGGTGCCGATAAGGACGTGACGCTTCAAATTAATACGTTAAAGAAAACTGAAAAGAAAAAAAATTGCAGGTTACAAAGTTAGTTCATTGCAGATTGTATAAGAAGGCAGCAATGTCCCTCAATGACTGAGAACCAAGCATGACATATCGAGGGTAACAAGATGGCGGGAAGACACGAAGAAAGCTTCACAACCAGTGTGGAGGATTAAAAGTAATAATCTTAGCACTAAGGTCATACTCAGTCCCAGACAGTGCTTGTGTCGGCTGCTGTATGCCGCTGTGCCGACAGATACTTATGGTAAGAGTTGCCAAACGCTAAAGTTAAGAGAAGTGGTGGTGGTGGTGGTGGTGGTGGTGGTGGTAGTGGTGGTAGTAGTGGTTGTAGTAGTGGTTGTGGTGGTGATTGAAACTGCAGCATTACTTCACAGTAAATCATATTGTCTGGCAAAATATAATTTTCGAGTGTTTTGTCGTTGTAAATTACGTAAATTGGAAAGGGAACAAGGCTATTAATTACTGTGGCCACAACGAGCCACTACTCCTAGCTTATATCAAATAAGTAATATTTTATGAAGTGAACTCTTTGCAGTGCTGCGAGAAAGGGCGGGAGAGTGCAGCAAAAAGAATGCTGCTGGTGGTGTTTGTGATCCTGCCAGAAAAGTTCCGGCACGAGGCACCATAAGGCCCTCGCTGGCACCGGAGCAATGTACCTGAATGCTGTCAGGCTGGCAACAAGTGGCTTGTCGGTGGAAGGCATGCTTTATTCTGATAACAAATCCAGCACAAAGGAACTACAGATATGATAATGTGTTTGTTTAAATCTGTCGTCCTTTTTAAAATGAGGGAAGTAAGTTTGGCAAATGACGGTTGCTTCATAAGCATTCTTTCGGTGTGAGCTGATATATATATCGTCTATCGACTGAGTATTGTTATTAATCTAAGACAAGGGTTATTAGATAGTGTGTGTGTGTGTGTGTGTGTGTGTGTGTGTGTGTGTGTGTGTCGGAAAGAGGGGCGGAAAGCAAAGCGGAAATCACGATGTCGCTGCAGATCATGGCAAAGTCTCACAAATTATGAGCATTTTCATTCCCTGCCCTGAGAATAACTAACTACCTGACTCACCTGTGACAAGAGAATCGATCATGTAACTTAGAGTGATCATATACGTGATAATTTTTTAACGAACCCTTAGTCACCAAGATTACTTACTTTCTTGATCGTAATTAGGGAACGCAAACACTAATATCTGTTATTGTCAATTATTATCTCTATAAAAAGATATTTATGCTTTCATTCCAGCTGGACAGTGTGTGTGGGAGGCCGCCGCCAGCACCGCAGTGGCAAGGGATACCTCGCCTTAATGAACATAATTGCTGCAAATGAGACTGCACGCCACCGGGAAAACAACACAGGCCTTTTAGTTACCCTCACACGCGGCGCCGCCACGCGAGGGAAGTGTATGTGGTGTGTGTGTGTGTGTGTGTGTGTGTGTGTGTGTGTGTACGGTGGTGAAGTGGGAAGGGAGGAAGGTATACCTGGAGTGAGTGTGGCTGGTGTGCAAAGAGACTGTTACTGCAAGCCCTGCACGTTACCTCAAACATAAATATCATGGCGCCTCTACTTAACAATTCCTACCGTAGCTTGCTGGTGTGTTTGGG
Source organism: Scylla paramamosain (assembly GCF_035594125.1). NCBI lineage: Eukaryota > Metazoa > Arthropoda > Malacostraca > Decapoda > Portunidae > Scylla > Scylla paramamosain. The sequence goes on from NW_026973727.1 coordinate 287,050, forward strand.
GGAGGAGGCGTTACGCGCGCCCCCACGCTCCAGATAACTCAAGGCATGTGTACATTTCTCGAGAAGCAGAAATAAAAAGGTGTGTAATGGAGTTCCTGCTGCGGCGCCGCGTCAAAAATACACACATTACCAACACGTGGCAGCAGGCGGGGATGTGCAGGACGCAGCCGCCGCGGTGATTGACTTGTGTTGCTTGGTGTTCATTACAGGTCATGCTTTGTGTTCAGGGAAGCGAAGGTCACTGCCGCCCCAGGAAAACGACTGAACAAGACAACATATTTTTTCAGTCTTTTAATCAACTGAGAAAGCTTTTTTACCATGTTTAAAGCACTGTGACAGACGGAAAAGAGGCATAAAAAGACAAACAAAAACTGTGTATAAGCTTCGAGGAACATGGATTAAAAGTAATGTGATGAAATTCAGTGTAGGTGTAATCTAGCAGGTGCGTTGTCTGTTTGCCGTGTACCTGCGTGCTGGACATTTACACGTCTGTCAGCCACGCCGCCAGACTCCTCCACGCACCCACCGACAATCACCACTACCCTTTTTCTTTTTGGAAAACACACACGCGTAGAGAATAACAATCCTATTTTCGAATGATTTGCGTGTGACAGGCGTGTCCAGACTAGCAACCTGTTTTTGTTCCTCATAATTTTAATGCATTGAATGATATGAAAGATTTACAGTGAAAACATTACAGTAAAATAACTAGTCAGTGAGGAAATGTGGAAGCGTGAAATTCATCATTTGTCGTCTGCTGGTGAATAAAAGTCTCGCTCACATAAAACACCGGAAGACGTGATGAAGCAGAGGCTTGATGAGGAAGAAGACCCCAAGAACACAAAGAAAGGACAAGGAAAACTCAAAGCTAAAACAAACAGAAAAGATCAACGAAAAAGGATGGAGAGAGAAAAAGGGCAGATGGCAAAGAAAGACACAATGAAAACTTCTGCTCTCGTCTGGATATTTTTCACAAAAAGTTTGCCTTGTCTATACCTGTCCTCGGGGGCCTTCGTCAGTGTGTGTGTGTGTGTGTGTGTGTGTGTGTGTGTGTGTGTGTGTGTGTGTGTGTGTGTGTGTGTGTGTGTGTGTGTTTGTACGTGCTTTACTACAGGACACAAGAGGGGAGGAGTTTGGTGAGTGAAAGGGCGTGGCTGGATAGGATGTGGTGGGAGGGAGAGAAAAGGTGGAGTGAGACAGAGGGCTTGTTGGATGCTGAGAGAGAGAGAGAGAGAGAGAGAGAGAGAGAGAGAGAGAGAGAGAGAGAGAGAGAGAGAGAGAGAGAGAGAGAGAGAGAGAGAGAGAGAGAGAGAGAGAGAGAGGGAGAGAGTGAGTGTGTGTCTGATGGTAGCCTCGAAATGGAAGGAGAGTGGTGGGAAGGGGCCACCGGTGACATGATCAGGAGGGTGGTCACGGCGGTAGCAGGAAGGAAGGAACACAGTGAAGCAACACCGCCGCGAGTTCCCTGGGAGAGTACGGGGCAACGCGAGGCGAGGCGAGGCGAGGCGAGGGAGGTAATGGGAGCAAATTTCATAGTGGAAATCACCTGAGTGGCTTCCAGGAATACTGAATGTGCGGGCGTCTCCTGCCAGCCGTGAAAATATGCTGCGTGTGCATGGCTGAGAGTATTAAAATATGCTTAAGCTTGCGCGCACACACACACACACACACACACACACACACACACACACACACGTGAAGGATAACAGTTTATGTACATCATTTTTATATTCTTCGTTTTATCCTCTCTATAAAAACTTTCTTATTATTCTTATTAATACTATTATCAATGTTGTTGTTATTATTATTATTATTATTATTATTATTATTATTATTATTATTATTATTATTATTATTATTATTACTATTATTATTATTATTAGTATAGACTCCAGCAGTGTCCTCGATAAGGAAACATGGATATGGAAAATCAACAAAAGTATAAAAATAAAATAAGATAAGGAAACACAAAGAAAACAAATAAGACAGGTAATAAAAAGAGGATAAACTTTGCCTTAAATTTATCGATGGAAACTTCAGAAAAAAGACTCATGAGGAAGTCCCTCGCACGCTTTACTTCCATTAGAGATAAGCACAGGAAATAATTGTCTAATTGAAGAAAAAAAGCGTCTGAATCGTAAATTATAACGTGTTCGGCGAAGCAAGTCGAGGTGAACCGGTAATGCGCTGTGATGAGGGTGTTCGTTATTATTGGCAACCTTGTTAGTGTACCCACCATTAGCCGCCGATGAAGATGAAAATGAAGCTTATGCAGTAAAACTTCAAAAGAACGATCTGTGAGTTTTAGACGAGATGGAGCAGCCGTCATTCAAACAGAAGTACATTATTCAAGAAGTGCAGAATGAAAGAGAAACAGTAGATTTCCATTTCAAGCCTTGTGAAGAATTGAAGCAGCAATTCTAATACGCATACGATCTCCTTAAATCTACAAGGAGTTTAAAGTTTCCCCAAACAAACAAATTACGAGTTAAATGTTCTTTTATTTATTTATTTTTTTTTACTGTTAATTATCATATCAAAATGAGGAGAACTGGAAGGCTGTCTGCTTGTCAGTCACGTAGGAGTTTAATACAAAATAAAACACTACTCTTAACTTTATAGGAAAAAAAAGATGTTCAAGTTTTTTCTCTCCCTGTTCCTCCTCTCTCCCTTTCTCCCTCACTCACTGTCCTAACATGGGGTCTCCCGTGGCCATCCTCCCTACTACTTACTCCCTTGAGCTTCCTGGCCTATTAAGATTGCCTTACATTACCCTCACCAGTCCATTTCTCCCCCAATCCCACTGCCATCAAGAACATCCCCCTCCTTTTACCTTTAACTTTTTTCACCCCTCTTATCTACTCGCTACCCTCCCTCCTGGGCCACCCTTTTATTCAGCTCTCATATTCACGTGGCAACCCACCACCATCAGGAGAAGCATCCACAAAACGGCCACACACCAACCCACTAACCCAGTACCGCGCCTCACCGCCGCTCCCCGCCCCATAGCAGCCCCGCAGCACGCGCCGTTAAGGGAGAGAGCACAGTGCGATGCGATAAAGCTCAGGTGCGTCCCAATTAATGCTGGCGCCGTTTGTGTAGGGAATTACCTGTATGTAAGGATGAAGACCGGTGTGTAAAACTTAATGTCCTGCGGCTTTGTGCTCTGTAATTACGCCCAATCACAAAGAGCGGTTTTATATGCATTTTTTTTTTTTTCTTATTTTACTAACATGGGCGTCTTTGTTTCTTCCCTCCCTTATTATCAACTCCGTCCTCCAGGTCCTTTCCATTCGAGCTCCCTACCGGCTCCCTTCCCTTCCTCTCAGCCTCCTACGCCTCCTCTTCCACCCCATCCTGTGCCTTGAATAATAATTTGTTCATTAATGCATCAGTCTGTATAGTTTCATATTTTTGTTTTGTTTCTATTCATAGTGACGTTCGCTTCTGGAGTTTTAAAAATATTCTGGGGATTAAATGACCAGACTCGTGCTTTTCTCTTTTGCTTCTTTTTTCCTTTCTCTCTCTCTTTTTTTTTTTCAGCATGAGAATTGGTGCAGGCAGCAGTAACATAAACACTGACTTGAAGTGTTTGTGTTCCTCGCTGCAGAGGAAAAGTGCGGGGAATTGTGTCGATTATATTCCTTTCTTTTCTTTCCTGGGCTCCTAAAAGTCCGAAGTTGGAGCTTGATTACTGATATTTTTTTTTCCCCTATTCAGTACTTTCCAGGCAATAAGATGAACACACACACACACACACACACACACACACACACACACACACACACACACACACACACACACACACAACGTACTATAGGAATTTAAATACACCCCAAAACTGTAACCACACGGAATAAGAGGAGGAGGAGGAGGGGAGGAGGAGGGGGAAGAGAGAAATCCACTCCACGAGGTCCATCTGGAGTGTCTGGAGTGTGCATTCCGAGGTGTACTGATATTGAGCGAGCTAGTGGAGGCCGATAACAAACACCGCAGCAGCACGTCACCAGAGGAAGGCGTCCACACGTGTGCTCTTCTGAGTCTGTTTGTCAGGAAAGTCGCGCTCACTTGTCCTTACCCATGTCTTATTCACCTTAAGATTTTGAATCCGTCAGCAAGGGAGGGATGCGCTCTTATCGTCAAATCCTCCGCTATTATTACCAAGTCGTCTTTATTCTTATTACAAAACAGGAGAAAGTCTATTTTATCCAGATGCCTCGCAGGACTTCAATATGTTGTGCTGCAGACGAACCTTTGCTCCAATAATTCCTATGACTGTTAGCGCGGAGGAAATTAGTTTAAAGTTCATCCTGTGTCGAGATGAACAAATTGGCGCCAGTAGGACGCGCGAGACAGCGGGAAAGAGAAGCGTAGCGGGGAACGACGATTGAGTGAATAACAAGCAATTTCCGAACCAAACCGCTCGTCTCCCGGGAGTGAGGGACACGCCAGCATTCTCCTTCATCAAGACTCGCCGTGTGCTGAGTCACGCAAGCTGCTGTTCATGTTCTGCTGAGGCGTGTGTTCAATGTGTTCAGTGTGCTCAGCGTGGAGTGACTGCCTGTCCCTGTCTGCCACGTCTTGCAGCACACACTCGTCCCTTCCTCCTCCAGGCTGCCTCGCTCGTTCAGGATGGGCCGGGGCGCCAAGGTGACCTAACCCTCACCCGGCCCGTTACGTTTCCACGGCAGTTAAAGGCGAGTGGCTGAGCGCCGAGACGAGTGTGTATGTACGGCTCCAGGACACGGGAGAAGTAACAGGACCCTCGAGAGCAATCCTGACATACTCGTGTTGCGGCTAGACATACTTGACGGCCCGATGGCAATGGTGGATACTGAACTGACTGATAAACAAAGTAACACTCAAGAATGGACACAAATAATAGGAGGTTGAGGAACTAGGCATTATATGGTTGGGTTGTGTGGCAGGAACCTAACAGACCCTCGGGAGCTCAAGTTGCACAAAGTTCCTCTTGTTTCCCTTGGCTTATTAGAATATCAAAGATGGTCAGTGAGATGCCTCGTTTCATTAAGCTTAATTTCGTCTTTGATCTCTTGAAATCTTCCACCTACGCATCTTGTTAACGAAGGAAGAGCCTTTATTCACATTTGCTCAGACTCCTCACGTGTTTTATTCATATTTTTTTTTCTCTGCTGTTCCATGACCTTTACTATCTGTACAGGTTTGGGTCACGTCGAATTATCCCTCAAACTCTCCAAATTGACTTTCCTTCTTTATAATAACCAAACCTCAAGAAAAGAAAATCAGTGAGCCACTTCACCGTTCCTGCCTGGCTCCCTCCCTCCCGCCCTCCCATCCTTCCTCCGTTCCTCTGTAACTTGGGAAACAAATAAACTACAAAGAAGTTTAGGATTGTGAGCGAGACTTCGACAAGGAGGCAGGGAGGGAAGAAGGGAGGCAAGAGGCTCAGGGGTCCTCCTTAAGAGTGACACAATTCTAATTTCGGTGAGCTGACATGGCACGCTCCCTGTTTGACATGAAAAAAAAAAAAAAAAGGAAGAGGAAAAGAAGGAGGGGAAGGGGGAGGGAGAGGAGGAGCAGGATGAGAGGCGAAAGAAGTCCACGATTAGCGAGAAAGTGACAGATAACGCACGCCGTAACCCTGACATCTAGTCTTGCTCACTCTGACTTCCGTATCATTACTCGGCACACGCTGTCATTATCCACTTTCTCCAATGCAGAGAGAGAGAGAGAGAGAGAGAGAGAGAGAGAGAGAGAGAGAGAGAGGCGGCGTGTGGGCGGCGAAAGCCTCGTCGTTCAGAGTTCGCTTCCAAACGATCTGTAGTGCCTTTTTCAAAACTTTACGGCGCGGCTTCGGCGTTCTAAACTCACCCTAAGTTGTTGAAACACGCTGCTGTAAACTGTGGAGGCCTTGAAGAGTTATGCCGCCGCGGCCTCGCGTCCCAATAAAGAGACAAGAAATACTCCATGACCACTTGTCACTCTCTCGGCGGCGAGGGCGTGCGCGTGGCAGAGCGCGTCCTCGCCTCGCCTCGCCTCGCATAGTTCACACTTGTCGCAAAACTGGACACTGATTGCAATCTTACCTTGACCCACATTTCATTACGTTTACTGATATGTTACGCTCCTTTGGCGCAAGCAATATGACACGCCCCGACACCAGGAACATATTGATTACTGAAACAGATACGTTGTTTGATACACTAAAGAGAAAATTACGAGGGTTGACTTCCCTTTTATACCACCACTTGGATAGTTTATTTGTTAACACACGTTCGTGATTATTTTTTCCCTTTTTCCATATAATATTTTGTTGTCCATGACCAATCTCGCTTACGTATAAGAATAATTACGCATATACCAACATTCATTCTGTTGACATTCTCTAACACACGTTCTTGAGTCTTATACAAACAGAGCACGTTTCTTCATGACACTGCTGGTGGGTTTGTGTTGCTCACAGATGGCACCACCTGAGTGTCTTGTTCCGCCTCCCTGCCGCCTTCTGTGCCATTACACATATCACAACTCATTACTTTCTCCCCTTCCCGCCGGCATGCTCCTCCAGCACCTCAGATGTCTGCTTTTATATTTACCAATCTGGGGGAGAGTCACCGAATAAGGAGCAGGATAATCTCACAGTGTGCTGCTACGCGAAGAAACAGACATGTGAATGAAAGGAATTAGACATGAGCGATTCAACATTTTTCGCGGGGTTCGTGGTGACGAGAAAAACAGCAGCAGCAGCAGCAGACGGTGACTCTCTTCTACAGCCTGCCGGTGAAGGCGCAAGACAGGTCTGGGTAACGCTTTCTCTATAAACGTATGAGATGTTTTTCCTGTCGTGCTATCTTAGTTCCCTTGACGAACGAGTTTGCACAGAGTTCTTCACCCACGATCCTGAGACGTGGGGTCCTGCATCTACTGGTCAACACTACTGGAAGTCACCTGTGTGGCATTGCATAAAAAAAAAAAAAACTTACATGAAGGGTAGAATCAAGGAGACTGGAATCATGTTGAGGTCACCAGCTGTACTCCGGATGACGTAACCTTGTAACATTTTCAATAGCAAGTTATTGATTTTTTTTTTTTTTAAGAAAAGGTGACAACCTCCATATGGTGGTCCTCTTTCATGCCGTGATGCGCCCCTTCACTGGTGAGGTTCTGCCGGTGAAACATAATCTTATCGACCAACAGTATGAGCCATCCACTTCAGACCCAATAAATTCCACTGATATATTTTTACAGCCAGCCGCCTCTGAGGGAGGGCGGCAAGGGACCAAAAGAATGGTACTAACCAAAGCAGGTGTTTTGGTCGTGATATCTACAAAGGTGTGGAGCGCAAATCTGGAAGCTAAGTAGGTACAGTCATACAATATGTATTTGTAGCTGATCAGTAACGTGTACTCCACTATTTTACACGAGCAAGACACAAGAGCTGGAGCGATGGTGTGTAGAGCCACCTGGGTACGGGAGTTGTAACTTGTGTCCAGTAGTGGAGGTCCGCGATCAATGGAGGACATAAGGGAGAGGAGGCTGTAAGGAATAAAAGAAATGGTTCGTGGATGATCCTATCCATTCCTGCAGCGGTGGAATCCTTACAGCTGGGGGACGTACTGAGCAAAAGGAGTGGGTTGGTCGGCTATTCTTGGTCAGTTAGAGGCAGCCATGATTTTGCCTGAAAAGTGAAGGCAGCGGGGGGACGAGGGAAGGTTGCCTGCGTCATCGTGGCAAGGACTGGCAATGACACTGCTCTGAACTAAGCCAAGGCAGAGAAAGATGTTAAGAAGCCAGTTCTCAGCGTGCCCGCTATCGATGTCACCTGGTATAGCTCTGTGTGCCAGGTCTGTGTCTGGGTCGAGGGGCTGGATAGTTTTACTTGATTACTGATTAAAGTTGTAGCCATTTTCTGCCTCTATTGTGACCGCCGCGTTGACGGGGAAAGCCATCGCTGACTGGTGGTTTTAAAGGCTCCGTCAGAGGCTTGGGAATGGTATGGATTTCTGTGCTTCTCCGAGTCCCTCTGTGCTGGGAACGAGGGGCGGAGAAGGATACAGGGCGACTGGACAAAGTGATCACGGATTACTGCACGATAAATGAGAGAGAGTAAACGAGGAAAAATGACACAAAATGAGAAATCTTTCATATAAGAAGCAAAGTAATTTATTTAAGCTTTTAATACAACAATTCACACAAAACACTGCGTATGTATTCTTAGAATCAGTGTTGCCAATCAGCCGTTGAGACTTGAGGCAATCAATGGAAAACAATGCACTCTGCAAGTTGAGAGAAGAACAGTAACCATGGGGATGATAGGTGGAAATAGGTAGGTATATTTCGTACAGGGACTGCCACGTGTAAGCCTGGTCGCTTCTTGCAGCTTCCCTTATTTCTTTTGTTTTTATGTTCTCAAGAAACGTTACACAGCAAAAAGAGACGAAGCACTGAGGCAGCGGCAGCACCGGGTGTACCTTGAGCCATAACCCAAGAAGCGGCTGTACAATGCAACACAGTACAAAAAATTGAACACACCCTTGTTATCCACACCGTGCTCTCTCTCTCTCTCTCTCTCTCTCTCTCTCTCTCTCTCTCTCTCTCTCTCTCTCTCTCTCTCTCTCTCTCTCTCCCTCTCTTAGCGTTAGGGTAAAGTTAAAAGCAAAGACGGCAGGCGGCGCATCCCTCTTCATCTCCCTCACCTGGTTAATGCTAATTGGACCTTAACTTAAACACGCGGCCAGGTGTACTCTGACCAAGAGATAAGCTCACTACTCAAAAAAAAATCCTCCCCACCTCCTCCTCCTCCTCCTCCTCCTCTCCAAGCCCCTCCCCTCACTCATTACCATCCTTCAGCCGCCTGGAATGTGCGCACATAAATCAGCGTGGGTGGACGTCGGTGGGCTGCGGGAAAGTTCCTAGAGGCTTGCTGCTGGAGGGCGGAAGGAATGAGGGGTGCGGTGTGGTGGTGAGAAAGAAAGGAGTGTAGGCATGGTGAGTTTGGTTTGAAAATTGTGAAAAGTAAGAAAGGAATACGGATAATGAAATATTAGTTAAGAACGAAAATAAAAAAAAAATTTTTTAAATGAATAAAAAAGGTACAAGGATGAAAAATAACGAAATCTGAAAAAAAAAAAACAAGGGAGCAAATGTGGAAAGATGGAACAGCACTGTGAGTGAAGCTTGGCAGTGATTCCCCGCGTGGTAATTCGCATTAATTAATTAATGGAAGGTGTTACATAATTCTGTCTAAAACACGTCTGCTTGGAAAAATACATATTCTCTCTCTCTCTCTCTCTCTCTCTCTCTCTCTCTCTCTCTCTCTCTCTCTCTCTCTCTCTCTCTCTCTCTCTCTCTCTCTCTCTCTCTCTCCTGCGTGGCCAGATAAGCTGTAGCCAGTATCACTTTACTAAAACACTTGTTACGCAGCCTGGAATGTTCAGGAGCTCATCACGAGGCAACACAACTAGCGAGGCAAGGAGAGAGGCAAGGACGGACAGACGGACGAACGGAGGGAGGGAGGGAGGGAGGGAGTCTGGTGTGTAATTGGGTGATGTACTATTCATGCCTAGACGCTCGGGGACTGCTCCTGCTGTTGCCGTGAAATTCTCCGCCACACCCCCACCATGTTCGCTTTTGCCGCGACTTTCAGCTGTAGGAATCCCGCCTCACGCCGCGATGAGGTATTCACCACTGTAGTATTTGCGTCCTCTCCTTAGACCCACACACACACACACACACACACACACACACACACACACACACACACACACACATGCAAATAAAAAATAAAGTCTCACTAATTTGATTGATGCATTAATAATTATAAATGTTTACCTCATTCCTAAGCAAGCAGGAAACAGCGAGCGCCATAATTAACGTAATTGGCTCCAATATTCGTACCTTTGTTTGTACCGTGAGTATTATTACACCAATATGACCCCCTTCAATTATGTTGTTGTTATTATTGTTGTTGTTGTTGTGTGTGTGTGTGTGTGTGTGTGTGTGTGTGTGTGTGTGTGTGTGTGTGTGTGTGTGTGTGTGTGTGTGTGTGTGTGTGTGTGTTTCATAACAACAATTTGACATGCCAGGATGAAAAACGTTTCTCAGTAATGAGCGTGTTCACATCCTTCTTCCCGCCACGGAAAAATAGAACACCTAAGACGCCACGGCAGTGAGAGAGAGAGAGAGAGAGAGAGAGAGAGAGAGAGAGAGAGAGAGAGAGAGAGAGAGAGAGAGAGAGAGAGAGAGAGATTTCTACGTTTTCATGTCGTCATGTTGCACAAGTTATTCAAGAGTGGCATTCACTAATTCACCAGCACGACCTGTCAGTACACCGAGCACACGCTTCCTGGAAAATGCTGCAAATCCTTCCCATGATACTACGTGTTTATGAAAAGCAATGCTTCTCATCAGCAGCAGCCCCTTGCTTTCAGATTCATGTGGTGGGTTTGCATTAACTGCTTCTCCCGAGCGAACGTGTTTCCATTACTTCATATCTAACTCAAGCAGTCTCCACCAATATGTTAACACTTTGCCTAATTTGTGGTTCATTACTTACATCGAGCAACTGTCGCCACACAATGAAATGTTCCCGTCGTTAAATGAAAGGTTTGCATTACATTTTACATTATTCTAACCTTTAACAGAGAGAGAGAGAGAGAGAGAGAGAGAGAGAGAGAGAGAGAGAGAGAATGATGAAGCGAACAGCCTTGCCTTGGGCCTGTTCAACACTGCCGCGTGGCTGGCTGGCTGTGTTGTGTGATCCGTGTATGTGTTAGCGGGTCTGGCGCGACACGTTTCGCTTATATACTAGTTTATAGCCGTGCCTGTGCCTGCAGGAGGTCCACGCCACACGCCGTGTTCGTTTGTATATGAAACTGCAATGTTTTTTTTTTACGAGCACATCAAAGAGCCGCGCGTCTCATTAAGTGTTTTTACAGGGGACCACTTGCAAGGGAGGATTGCTTGTTTACAGCAAGTAATTTAATTAAAGATTCATGTTATACCTTCACTGTTTTAACTGAATCATGGTCATAAGAGTTGAGGGTAATGAGCAGCATGCACGTGGCTCTTTGTGTGACGTTCGGTGAGACATGCAACACTGTCTGTCTGTCGGTAGTGGGAGTTAACACGATACTTAGGAACACTGCGCCGCCTCCTCAAGCAGCGCCGCCTCCTCAAGCAGTCAAAGCCAAAGTGAAACACGGGATTCATTATCCGAAGCACCAACGACACGAGATGGCAACCCAAACGCACCCAAACACACACACACACACACAGACACACTCAGATGTGGTAATAATGGCTATCCCGCCCGCCACATCCCAGGAAAAGTTTGTTAGCAGTTAATAGGCCGCAATTTTCCTTATGTAAAGTCGTCTTAGTCTCGTTCGGAGCAAATCACCATCATCGCAGTAGTTTGTAGTTTATTTTTTCATCCAACACTCTCTGACTTCCCCACACGTCATATTGGCAATTCTCTCCTTCCCCACCATTCTCTCTCTCTCTCTCTCTCTCTCTCTCTCTGCCGGCAACCACAAAGTGCACACCTTCCCTCTTCACTTCACCTCAGTCTCTGTTGACTCTGATACCTAGCGTGCTTATTTTCCCATTGGTTTGTACCGGAACTCCGCCAGTCTCTACACACCACAGATGACAACTCTGCTAACGCCTATCAGCCTCCAGTGATCCCTCGTTACAAACTTTTCTGGACCCTGACCGGAGGAGGCAATGACTGCTGCGGCCTGACTTAAAGAAGTGTTGTTCTGTCTGCCTGCCTGGCCGTGAATAGGCTACTGAGCTGCCCAGTAGGTATCCTTACAGACCTCAGACCTTGCCGTATTGCTCGAAATTAAACCAAGTACTGCTAGTCAATTCAGACGGGTCGCAGTTACTATGGACTCGCGGAAGACCAAAGCTTTTCCGCTCGAATCAAGGTCTTAACGAAGACGATGAAACACCTCCACCGAACCCAAGTGAAGGCGAGCAGACGGAGTGGCGGGCAGGAGTGGTGGGTCAGTGGCTTCTTACCTTGACCTCCGTGAACACAGGTGACGGCACACTTACCTGCAAAGAAAAGGGATTATCAGCATGGTTGTTATATTCTACCTTAGTACAGCCTTAATGTATATTTTTTTTTTATGTGTGCATATTTATTGCATTGAGTGTCGAGCTGATGTTAAGGCAGCTTTGACCTAAATAAAGCGTAGAAATTGCACTGAAAGGAATATGAAAAATACGAAGTTAAACTACGCAAGGTATCAAATAAAAATCAAGGAACGTCTGTCCGCCATCTTCCTTTCCAACATCACATCCACTCTTTCAAAAAATAGCATTATAAAAGCCATACTATAACTTTTTTTCCTCCCGTCAAATAAAGTCGCTATTTGCTATTTCAGTGGAGAGCCTTTGAGTTGCAAACACCACAACTTCACGGCGCCTTTTTTTCCCCTCGCCTGGCTGGATGTCTTGCATCTCTCCGACACTCCAGTTCGTGACTCAGCCACCATAAGATGGAGATAATTAATTACAGTTGTCAGCTAAAGCAAATGGTGCACTCACACACTCTCATTCGCGCACCACACCCACCAATCCACACTCACACAAAAGCAACCGATGCCACGCAGGGCACAGGGTATCAGGAACAGGCCCCCTGTTGCACTGCCGGACTTCACCTTTGGTGGCAGCGTCATCCCCCTATTCTCTCAGTACAGCTACCTCGGAGCTCCAGTCAAGATCTCAGCAGTCCTCCCTGCCCGGCGTCAGCCCCATCCCATCATTAGTGACCTATTGGATCGTCTCCAGCGACGACTTCGCCCTCTTCAGTGGCTCACCAACAAGTCCTCCAGCATCTGCGTTTTTGTGACCAGTACTATCTCTGTCACTTTCATTCGCTCTGTTGTTGATTATCTCTCCCCTGCCTTGATTCAACTACCTCAGGCTGCTTTAGAGCCTCTGCAAATTTTTCAGAATAGAGCGATGAGAATCATTGTTGGGTGCCCCGTGACCACCAGGATTGTAAACATGCAGCGTGAATTGAGGCTCCCGCCCTTAGTTGATAGAATATATTCAAATGTTACTTGCCTCACAGTCAAGTGTCTTCACTTTCCACTTCTCTCGCCACACTACACGCAGCTGATCAGGACCTCTCTTGGCCCTACTCCACCAGTCCCTCCTATTCTGCCCACTGGTCGCCGACTTATTGTGTCTGTTTCCTCTCTGCTCGGGAGCCTTAATTTGCAAGTTTCTGCCGCTGCCGTGTCCCCAGGCCCACCCCCGTGGATGCTACCAGCGCCTGAGGTGAGCTTTACCCCTACAACCAAGTCAGATCCGCCTCCTCTCCAGCTGCAGCTGGCCTTGGAACACGTGGCGACAGTGACGTCCTCCATCACAGCTCATCGCCTCTACACTGACGGGTCTCTCCAGTCGGATGGAGCGGCTGGTGGTGCGGTTTTCTCACCTGACTTGGAACCACCTCCAGGTGGCTGGGTCGGCCGTCGGCTCGGAAACCACTCCAGCTCAACGTTGTGTGAGCTCTATGCTATCCTGAATGCTGTTAGCCTCGTGTGTCAGAGGGGAGTGAATGCAGTTGTTATTTGTGACTCAAAGGCCCTTCAGTCCCTTTCTGCTACCCGTCCCACCCACCTAATAGTAGTTCAACAGATTCTTTCCTTTTTAGCATTAATGACTGCTCGCAATGTGTGTGTCAAGTTTATATTGGTAATATATCATGTTGGTTTACGTCACAATGCTACAGCTGACCGCCTAGCGAAGGATGCCTGCCGCCTACCTCCGCATGGTGATGGTCGTCCTCTCTCCCTGCCATGTCACCTCTCCAGCGCTCCCCGCCGCTCTCCTACCTATGCGGCGTCGCAAGGATACTGACAGGCCCCACAGTATCACCATCAACATGGTCATGGTCAACATGATCACCATCATATCATGGTCTGCCGCCACAAGTACACGTACCGTTGCCGGGGTCTTACGGTTCGGTGGCACAACATTGTCTCGGTGCGTCTGCGGTTGGGCTACCGCCCGCCGTGGCAGATTGCCGGGGTACAGGGCGAGCCTCCCTTCACAGAGTGTCGCTTGTGCCGCACACCGCTTGCCAACACCATCGAGCACTACTGCCTGGTGTGCCCCACTGTTCGGCACCTCCTAACCCAAGGTTTGCCGCTGGATGCTGTCTGTCGTCATATTCTGGTGCCCGATTATCTCGATGAGATTCTCGTGCGTTACCCTCGATTTAGTGGCTTTTCCTGATGCCCTGTGCCCTGCGTGGCATCGGTTGCTTTTGTGTGAGTGTGGATTGGTGGGTGGGGTGCACGAATGGTGAGTGTGTGAGCGTACCATTTGCTTTAGCTTGCAACAGTAATTAAGTTTCTCTATCTTATGATGTCTGACGTTATTTGCGTAATAAATTAATCAAATCAAATCACCTCTCTCTCTCTCTCTCTCTCTCTCTCTCTCTCTCTCTCTGACGACAGTGTGTGTGTGTGTGTGTGTGTGTGTGTGTGTGTGTGTGTGTGTGTGTTGTGTGTGTGTGTGTGTGTGTGTGTGTGTGTGTGTGTGTGACATTCACTGTGGCAGAGGGAGTGCTAGAAACCGGAAGGTGAAATTTACGCCTTTGTTTTCTGGCGATGATTCGAGGAAGAAGATTGAATAAATTAGTAAAGGCTCATTGAATCAATAGGCGGCACGTGTACATAAAGACGCACTTAATCTGCATACATAGGTACATTCAATACAGTCTAGATTTATATAATTATGTATTATGACAAAGACCACGGCGGCGTTGACTAGGAAGTGCTCCATCACCACGGCCAGGAGCAGCACGCCGCCCCTTGTCCGTAATTCTCCAGTCTGGCAAAACATTGCCAAAACTTTCCCTCTTTCCAGCCCAAGCTTAGACGGGTTCAGTGTGTGTGTGTGTGTGTGTGGATAGCTATGATTTTTGTCCCTTACGTAGTTTTCATCCTCCATTTGTCTTTCATGAACGCAACATTCTAGTCATTTGTTAATAAGAACATCTCGCTTCTTCATATTTATTACGTTGCCTTAGGCGGAAAAAAACGCTATCAGACTCACTTCTGATTCCTTCCCCGCTACAATTTCTCCATTGTCCATAATTCTTTTCAGTGCACACACACACACACACACACACACACACACACACACACACACACTGGCGGCAATAATAAATCTCACAAAGGATCTCGCAGCTTCTCCGCCAATGGGGCCAAGGAGCACCAGCTTTCCTCTCCAATAGCCATGCCACCTCCTCCTCCTCCTCCTCCTCCTCCTCCTCCTCCTCCTCCTCCTCCTCCTCGTTCATTAATCACTCCCCTTTTCTTCTCGATTTCATTCTCAATCACCCCATCGCACCAATGTCTCGTCTCATCCTCTCTCTCTTACTTTCATTTCAATCCCGTTTTTCCCTCTCCCCCGCCATCTCTCCTTTTCTCAGCACAACTCTTGTCCTTCATGAAGTGTTTCGAGAGGCCAAACAAAAGCTGAAGCTCTGGATTTTCTCTCGAAGCAAAGAATTAATGTCCAACTAAATCACTGCCTCAGACGAGACGAATGAAGGGCTGACTTTTTTTTTTTTTCCAAGGAAGCGAGTGAAATGAACAGCCTCGTCCTTATCGCTTAACATCGGAAGGAAAAAATAACGTAAATAAAACGAAAAAAATAAAAAAAATAAATAAATAAAAAAATGAGGAAAAGAATATTGCCAAACTTGGTAGCAAACAAAAATGTTAAACAGAGAATATAATTTCTTTTCCCTTTAGAATTAATTTCCCTTCTATATGCAAGTCACCATCTCCTTCGCCGAGTTGTATTTACCCTCTTTGTGGTGTAATCTTTCAGGAAATTGTAAGTCTCGTGAAGAGTAACTGGATGCGAAATTGTTCAGCAGACGACTTGTGAAAGAGAGGAGCGGGAGGGAAAGTGCACAGCCTTCAGGAAGATGAAGATGTGAAGTGAGATGATGAGGACAGGAAGGCGCAGGTCTGGCCGAGGAGGAATGAGGGAAAACAATAATAAGTGTAAGCTAAGACAACAACAACAACAACAACAACAACAATAATAATGATAATAATAATAATAATAATAATAATAATAATAATAATAATAATAATAATAGAAATGGGAGTAATTACGAAAACCAGTCAAAATCACATTAACGCTACAAAACAAAAAGAAAAAAAAAAAAGATCACCTGAAGATCCGCCACCCCACAGGGATCACCTGAAGATCCGCCACCCCAGATTGTCTCACCTGAAGATCCGCCACCCCAGACTCTCTCACTTGCTTAGGTTAGGTTAGGTTAGGTTAGGTTAGGTTAGGTTAGCCTAACCTAACCTAACCTAACCTAACCTAACAACATGAACGCATTAAAAAACCGAGTGGATATAAAAAAATGCAGAAAAAAGTTTACTTCATTAAAAGTATGGGATCACCTGAAGATCCGCCACCCCAGATTGTCTCACCTGAAGATCTGCCACCCCGAGTGCGGCTGGGGTGGCGGATCTTCAGGTGATCCGAAAAAAAATTACTTCATTTTGCCTTCAGTATCCCATTTCGCTCTGTATGACAAAAACAAGGAGGAAGAAAAAAAAAAAGACGCAGAAGAGAAGAAAAAAGAAACCTGATCGTTTTAACTTTGAAGACAACAAAAACCTGTTCAGTAAAAAGTAGCAAGTTTCCGATCAAGCTTCACTAGGATCAGAAACTTTCTGAAAAGAACAGACGAGCAATTTGGTTCACGAAAAGGGAGAGATTTACGCCGTTATTTGGCTCTTAAGGATCACAGCTGTGTGTGTGTGTGTGTGTGTGTGTGTGTGTGTGTGAGAGAGAGAGAGAGAGAGAGAGAGAGAGAGAGAGAGAGAGAGAGAGAGAGAGAGAGCTCATCGCATTACTGTCTGTTGTCTCATCCTCATTCTTTCTTTTATCCTGTTCTCTCCTCTTCTCCCCAGCCACTCTCTCTCTCTCTCTCTCTGTCTCTCTCTCTCTCTCTCCCAATGATGACATAACGTCGTCTCCCCTACTCCACCGGACGAGGCGGGCGCCTCATGGCAACCCAACGGCAAGACAGGCGAGGCCACACAGCTACGAGCACACATCCATCTCTTGGCGTAATGGCGGCCGCTCATCTGAGGCACTGTACCTTTGTCTCTTCCGCGAAGCAAGATGGCCGGCGTGTGACCCCGGATGGCGAAGATAAGCCGCGACCACTTCCGTTCATCACAACGTCGACAACACACACACACACACGAACCACACAACACTCGACTGCTGCTGCTCCTTCCCCGGTGATACCGACTTGTGATTGGTTCCCGTGCCGTCCAGCCTCTCTCTCTCTTAGTGTTCCACAGCTCCGTCATCTTCCTGTCACCATTACGTGCTGATAACTACGCAATATATATTTTTCTAGCAAGAACTGAACGTGTTATATAAGCGTGAACACTTTTTACAATGCCAAGCCTCACAGCGGCAGAGTCTGGCATTAAGGGCTCGCTGGTGTGCGAGACTTCACGAGGCTCCGAACCAGTCGCCTCGAGCAATGAGCAACAGGCAGTGTTGTAATGCCATCTGGCGGCGTGCGGTGTCTTCCTGATCCAGACTGTGTGTGTGGGGACAAGAACTGCACGAGAAGAGGCGCTCACGGGCTGGAAAATAACCCAGTGTGCTCCTCATTAAATAATACTGTGACCAGCAACCATGACTGTACTGCGCGCAAGAGAGAGGGAGTGGGAGGGATGAAGCAGGGAGAGGGAACAGTGGAGAAGGGAGAGGGAGAGGGAGGAGTGGAAGGAGAGGGAGAGGAAGGGGTGGAGGGAGAGGGAGAGGGAGACAGTAACGGAAGGAGTGGGCGAGGTCCTATTTTTCCGTGGTGAGAGGATAAGACGTGAGTGGAGGAGGGTGGCGGCGCTACTGAGGAGCTGGGAGGAAGAGGAAGAGAAGGGGAGCCATAACACCTTAATGGTTTAGGAAGGGACGACCTGAAATATGTATAAGAAGATCCAAGTGATGAAAGAGAAGCCAATATAATGAGTAGTTGAGAGGAAGGTTACCACGTAGATTATTCAGGAAAGTGTTAAGAGGAACAAGAGTGCAGGTGAAGAAGATCAGGGCAAGAGTTTTTATCAGGATTAAAGGAGACTAACAGGGAGTGAAAGTGACACACTGAGAAAAAAAATGAATACAGAAGTGATTATCAATGCAAGGAGAGCAAAGTGCGGTATGATGTAGTCACTGGTTGAAAGGCAATAGGAGCGAGTCAAAAGGGACAACAATTACAAAGTGGTGAGCGGGACAGGAATTAGAAGGAAGAGAGACGGAGAAAACCCGGAGGAGGATAAAACAAAAGAGAGAGAGAGAAAAAAAAAAAAAACAGGGAGACAGAGAGGAATTGTAAACCTGCAGAGGAGTGACGAGGCACTGAGGTGAAGGTCCCCGAACAGAGGCCAAGGCGGTAGTAAAAAATGACAGCATAAGTGTCTTGAAACAGTTCAAGTCATAACAAGTGGAAATACAGAAGCAGGCAGGGAGTTCCAGAGTTTACCAGAGAAAGGGATGAATGACTGAGAATACTGGTTAACTCTTGCATTAGAAAGGTGGACAGAATAGGGGTGAGAGAAAGAAGAAAGTCTTGTGCAGCGAGGCCGCGGGAGGAGGGGAGGCATGTAGTTAGCAAGATCAGAAGAGAAGGAGTTGATAAGACGAAAAGCTTTTAATTCCACCCTGTCTTAAGAGCGGTTACTGAGGGTTACTGAAAAGATGAGGGAAGAGGATGGGGAGTGAATGGGAGCCTGCAGAGGAGTGACGAGGGTTACTGGGAGGTTAAGGGAAGAGGATGGGGAGTGAATGGGAGCCTGCAGAGGAGTGACGAGGGTTACTGGGAGGTTAAGGGAAGAGGATGGGGAGTGATCGCCCTCCTGGGAAACTTGTCATCCCTTCATCCTCACGAGCCGCCACTCAGCAGTGTGTCACCCATCACAGAGAGAGAGAGAGAGAGAGAGAGAGAGAGAGAGAGAGAGAGAGAGAGAGAGAGAGAGAGAGAGAGAGAGAGAGAGAGAGAGAGAGAACCAAGCGGAGGTTCCCGAACTGTAAACGCGATATAAAAAGAAGCTAATGTGATGGAG
The DNA here is from genome assembly GCF_035594125.1 of Scylla paramamosain. Classification (NCBI taxonomy): domain Eukaryota; kingdom Metazoa; phylum Arthropoda; class Malacostraca; order Decapoda; family Portunidae; genus Scylla; species Scylla paramamosain. The sequence goes on from NW_026973727.1 coordinate 306,177, forward strand.
GATGGGAAGGACTGGGAGGGAAGGATGAGGTGGTGGTGGTGGTGGTGGTGGTGGTGGTGATATGCCTGTTTTATGGTGTCGGGCTGTTCATACATAACACTTCATGCAATAATGCTTTCTACTGAAAAGTGTAAGAGCCAAGACCGCAGTGCTCTTCAAACACATTCCATTTCATTATTTTGTTACTTGAGACAGACCAAATGCTGCACATTATGGAATTACTGACAACACTATCGATGCCAAATTCCTGACAAAAGAAATGCCAGGCGAGCAAGGCGCACGGCGGCACACAGGGCCTGGCCTCGCGTGCCGCTCACACTGCTGCCCACGAGGCGCTTGATGAAATTCCCGCGACCACTGGGCGAGGCGCGCAAAGTGGCCCACGAATTGAATGTCCAAGCAGCGCCAGCTTGCTGTGTGTGTGTGTGTGTGTGTGTGTGTGTGTGTGTGTGTGTGTGTGTGTGTGTGTGTGGTTAAATAATAATGTTTTGGCGCGCCTCCACACGGCGTTCTCAGATCGTGAGAGAAAGGCGTGCATCATTTATGTCTCAACAATGAAGTACTGTTTGTTTGTTTGTGAGCCGCTTCCCTTGGAAACTCTCATACTGACCATAAGCTTATTTTCACCTCTGACACATCTATCTTTTCCAAAATATACCTGTAATTCAACGCCATTCACTGTCTCTACAGCACTTAAACATGTCCTCCTCCACCACAAGAATCAGCTTTTAGCAACCCATCATAAAAGAAAGGAAAGTTAAGTATTCCATCTCACACTCAGCGGCTTTCCGTCTTCACAACACAGCACAGGGCAGGGCCAGGCGCCTCCTGCCGCCCTGCCAGCCTGCGCCTGCAGGTGCGCCTCCTCCACCCTTAATTCATGAATGCTTCGCTACACCACACCACCATACCACACCACCACACCACAAAATCATTTGCGCCCCCTTCATTCCTCCTTCCTTTTTTTCTCCTCTCCTATTCGTCATTTTCTTCTTTTCGTCCTCCTCCTCATCCTCCTCTTCCCACTACTACTACTACTACTACTACTACCACCATCACTCCACCGTTACTTCCCTTCATTCTTCCTTCCTTCTTCCTCTTCCTCCTCTATTCCTCACTTTTTTCCTCTTCCCACTACAGCAATCTACGCATTTCATACTTGGGCCGGAAACCCCTGGAAAATGAGGGAAATGTTGACGAAGAGAGACAGACTGGTAGGAAGGAAGGTCTCGGTCTGGGTCCTGATTGTGTTGGTGGTAGACGAGACGAGACGCTCTGAACGGGACTGCACCTATATTTACGTAACGTAATTCACTTTGAAAATCGCGAGAAGAAAGAAGACGCCCAGACTGGAATGCACTACAAATTCTGACTCGCCGTTTACTTCAGCTAATACCCAAAATATAAAAAGATTACCGAACTCAGTAATAATAACGAAATATCCCCCCAAAATCTGTATTATTTACGAACGGTGCTACAAAAACATTATAATATCTAGAAACAAAACACAGCCAAACTAAATCCTATTATATATTCTGAACACAATTTTTTTTCCCTTTCCAGACAAATAAAAAAAAAAAACACGAATTGATCGTCGTATAAAGAAAATAGTTTTTTTTTCATTTTAGCAACGGACGTATGTTAAATTTGAAAATACGCATTGCTAGACTAGATTTTATTGAATATTATTACTTGATACATGTTTCTTATATTTTTTAAGTCTTAAATCCAATACCAATACAATCTTAGGCGTGCTAATAAAAAAAAAAAAATGTAAAAATATATAAAATGACGAACCGGTTTATTTTCGACAAACAAAAACACATCTAGACTGGATTTCATTATGTGTCATTACTTGTTATAGTTTCCTATTAATAAATCAAAAATAAAAAAAAATGCCAACTCCATCAATACAAAGGAAAGAATAATGATACAGCGCCGATTTTTTTTTTTTCCTCCTTTCCTCAGTACCTCTTCCCTTTTCCTACCCTGCATACTCTTCCTCTACCCTTCACCTTCTTCCTTCTCCTAGTACTATATATCCCAAGTCTAGAAAACACCTGGAAACTGCTGGAAATATTGAAATTTACGGTAAATATTGACGGGGAGAGAGTGTTACCATAGCAGAGACAGGGCTGGGCTGGGCTCGGCGGGGCTCGGCAGGACTGGGCGCCAAGGATACTGTGGTGTGTGTGTGTGTGTGTGTGTGTGTGTCTGCCCTCTGTGTGTGTGTGTGTTTGTGTGTGTGTGTGTGTGCGTGTGTCTGCCCTCTGTGTGCGTGTGTTTGTGTGTGTGTGTCTGTAACTGTTCTATTTGTGTGTGTGTGCGTGCACGCGCGTTTAAGTGTATAACTGCCCTGCATGTGTGTGTGTGTGTGTGTGTGTGTGTGTGTGTGTGTGTGTGTGTGTGTGCGCGCGCGCGTTTAAGTGTATAACTGCCCTGTGTGTGTGTGTGTGTGTGTGTGTGTGTGTGTGTCAGTACTGCAAGGCACGTCACCTTTCTCCCTTCCTTCCTACCCCCCGCACGCTCAAGTCCTCAATTTTGGCGCCTTTTAATTGCGCTTGCTTTTCAAAACACATAACACATAAGTTTTGGATGTAAACAAGAATTTTGTTAAAAAAAAATACATGGTTTTGTTCGTCTTGTTGCTTTCCCGTTGTCTCCCAACAGCCTGGCAACTTTGTTCTCTCACCATAATTGTTTTCAATGGTCACGATGAAGTGACACGAGTTTCAAGGGTTTTTAAGGTTATACTGACAGATTAACAACACTTTTACATTAATAAGAGAAGAAACAAGCTTGAAAACCCGGGTCATCATCTCTGTGACCTTGAAAATAGTCGTGGTGAGAAAGCAAAGCGTTTCTGGATACACACCTGAGAATAAAGGTTTGAGGCGCCTTGCCCTGTTGTTGTTGTTGTTGTTGTTGTTGTTGTTGTATATGTGTGTGTGTGTGTGTGTGTGTGTGTGTGTGTGTGTGTGTGTGAGGCAAAAAAACGGAACTACTGGTTGGATGGTTGATTACTCTTAGGTCATAGTTAACGTTACATGGACGTGACGAAAGAACGCTGACACTGGACGGCGATTATCCACTCAGAGATACAGCAAAGGGAAACAGCAAGGAGAGAAATTGCAATGGAACGTTTTCTTCACTGGAGACGACACCTGCATCTTTCTTTCCTCGTAAACAATTGATGACGCTGAGTGTTGGAGAGTATGAGATCAGGTACCTTAATTACTGGAATCTGTCTGCGTATCAGCTTCACGTGAGGGATTGGAAGGTTTTTTATTCGCTGTTTTGTCTCTACTCTGCGACTTGTTACCTGACTGACACTTTTAGGATTTGACATTTTTAGTTTTTTTTTTTTTTTTTTTTTTTTACCAGTTTCCGTTGTCCTTGGCCAGAGCAGCCATTACATGAAAAAAAATAAATAAATAAAAGAGTAAAAGGAAATCTTGAGAACGTGGATGATATTAAGCTTTAGCGAACACGAAATCACATCTCACACAACAAAATACAAATTTGGAGCTAAAGGTTCATTATTGGCTAAGCACCTCACTCTGTAGCTGCGCGTGTCCGTCCCGGCAAGCACGTGGGCGATATTGAACGTTACAAAGCATGAAATCAAAGGCTCTTAATTGGTGAGTTCCATCTAGGTATTCATTTCACGTCACGGACTCAAGGGTCATGGCTCCAGATCTCTTACGTTGTAACTGCACGGTTCCTTTCATGTAATGTAGAGTGTGAATTCAAATAATCTCTGTTGAAATGCATCTGTGTATTTATTCCACGTTAGGGACTATAAAATTAACGATGAAATGTCAAACGAGATCCATTTAGTTAATATTTAGTTAATAAACACCCCGTCTACGTATTAATCAGAAGAAAACTGTGCTAAACAAGCATATCACTAGTGGCGATGCTAGCGCTATTGATGGTGGTGGTGGTGGTGGTGGTGGTGGCGGTGACGGATCCATGTTATCTCGTGATCCAACCACTGAAGTCATACAGCGGTGGTGGTGGTGGTGGTGGTGGCGGTGACGGATACATGTTATCTCGTGAACCAATCAGTGAAGTCATACAGCGGTGGTGGTGGTGGTGGTGGTGGTGGTGACGGTGACGGATCCATATTATCTCATGAAGTCATACAGCGGCCCAGTTAGCGGGCAATAATGCTATTTCTCACCCAACCAATTACGACAAAGGCTGGGACAAAATTGAAGCCGTTCCCTCTACCCCGCGTCCCCACCACAGGCGCCGCCACCTGCTGACGGCGATTCCTGTGTGGGGCGGCAAATACTTGACAGCTTTTGTGCATTTCATTTGATTCATTTAGTGGAGAGAGAGAGAGAGAGAGAGAGAGAGAGAGAGAGAGAGAGAGAGAGAGAGAGAGAGAGAGAGAGAGAGAGAGAGAGAGAGAGAGAGAGTTAAGATTAAAACAAAAGAAAGAGCACAAAAAAATAAGGGGAAGCTGCAAGAAGCCATCAGGCCTACACGTGGCGGTCCCTGTATGAAACAAACCCACCTATTTATACCTGTCACTTCCAAGGTACTCAAGATTCAAGGATAGAAAGCACTTAGACTAACACTGACACACAGCACCTTTGATACTGCAGGTATTAGCCAGGTTACATAACATCACAATAGATAACTAAAGACTCTGAGTTGATAATTACGAAGTCTAACAATAATGCACCGCGGCTTTAATAGTGGAGTTACTAGTTACTATGTTAGGTTAGATCAAGTTAAGACAACCAAAGACTGAGGGTTAAGAAGTGGTAAGCCTAATTCTGATAGTTCCGCAGCTCTAACCTTGAGCGAGACAGGCTTGGTGATGCATTAAGCGGCGCAGCGAGCGATGATCTCCTTTACGAGGGAATAAAACCATAAGGCGGGACGTTTAGTGAAAACCTTCATTCCGTAAACAGTAACTCGGCGGCTGGCTGTCGGATCAGGGCGGAGGAGTCAACCTCTCGCTGTGACTGTTGTGTTCAGGCTTCACAGGGATGTGTTAAGATGTAATGGATATATTTAGCGTATCTCTGTAATGAATATGTTTAGAGCATCCCTGTAGTAGTAGTAGTAGTAGTAGTAGTAGTAGTAGTAGTAGTAGTAGTAGTTAGTAGTAGTAGTAAAAAAAAAAAAGGAGGAGGAAGAGCAAGACTCATTTACGTTCCTGTTTCGGATTCAAAACTTATCATTAATTAGCCACTGTAAGAAATGTTTATGCCAGTTACGTATTAATGTTTCAGTACACGTCATGCTATTATCAATATAAAGACATGCCTTAGCAATACTAATTCAAACTCTAAGTTAACACACTGCAACGCTTCACTCTCTTACCACGAGTATTTTCAAAGGCCACAGAGATGACTACCATGTTCCCAAGAGTGTTTCTCGTGTCAGTAATGTATCTCGTTAATCTGTCACTAGTACTATATAAAACACTCTTAAAAACCAATGTAACTTCACGACGACTATTTTCAAAGACCACAGAGATGAGTACCATGTTCCCAAGAGTTTATCGTGTCAGTAATACAGAAATCTTGTTAATCTGTCACTCATACCATAAAACACTCTTAAAAACCCACCTAACTTCATCACTACTATTTTCAAAGGCTATAAAGATGATTTGCTGTATTATGAAGCGTTTCTCCTGTTAATGGTGTGGAAATTGTGTTAATATGTCACTATAAATATAAAAACAGCGTAAAAAAGCTGGCATAAATTCGTCTGTGTAGAGTCCTTTGAAAGTAGTGGAGTTGTGGCGTAGAAGAGTTTGGAAATATAGTCCTTAGAGGGAACATCACTGCCATTTAACAATACTCGGCTTATTAACACTAAATAATGATATCTATCACTGCGCCTGCCACTGACATCTTCACTTCATTTTCAGACTCATGAATGATTGCAAACAATGAATAAAGAATAAAGTCAAGTGAAGTTTCGATCTCCACAATAATTACTACATTAAGAACATAAGAACATAAGAAATAAGGGAAGCTGCAAGAAGCGACCAGGCTTACACGTGGCAGTCCCTGTATGAAATATACCTACCTATTTCCACCTATCATCCCCATCCATAAACCCGTCTAATCTTCTCTTTAAGCTCCCTAATGTCCCAGCACTAACAACATGATTACTGAGTCCGTTCCACTCATCTACCACTCTATTTGAGAACCAATTTCTTCCTATCTCTTTCTTAAACCGAAATTTTTTCAAGTTTGAACCCGTTATTTCTTTTTCTACCATGGTTGCTGATCCTAAGAATTTTGCTGACGTCCCCCTTGTTATAACCCTTATACCACTTAAAGACTTCTATCAGGTCCCTTCTTAACCTACGTCTCTCTAAAGAGTGTAGATTTAACAGCTTCAATCTCGCCTCGTAAGGAATACTCCTCATCCCCTGTATCCTTTTAGTCATTCTCCTCTGTACTGATTCTAATAGACCTATGTCTTTCCTGTAATGTGGGGACCAGAACTGCACCGCGTAGTCTAGATGAGGTCTGACCAGCGCCAAGTATAACTTTAATATTACTTCCGGCCTTCTACTTTTAACACTCCTAAAAATGAATCCTAGTACCCTATTTGCCTTGTTTCTGGCTTATATGCATTGTTTCCCTAGACGGAGTTCAGAGCTAACTATAACTCCTAAATCTTTCTCGTACCCTGTACCTACCACAGTTTGGTTGTTTAATGTGTACCTATTGTGTGGGTTTCCTCTACCTACGCTAAGCATTTTGCATTTATTGATATTAAGCTGCATTTGCCATTTGTCCGTCCGTTCATTCATCCTTTCTAAATCTGCTTGCAAGGCGATGGCATCCGATTCTGACATAATTAATCTACCTATCTTTGTGTCATCCGCAAATTTACTAACATCACTGCTAATTCCACTATCAAAGTCATTGATATATATTTTAGTTAGTATAATTTGCTGGTGTATTTATTATATTTCGTATGATAACGTTGGTATTTACAAATAAAGAAAAAAACGTATTTAACTCAAACATTAGAGCAAAGGCAATCATACTCAGAATATGACTGTCACTGGAAGACTTTCTTGCAATAAACAGCAACATAATATCATCAGTACATTTATCACGTTAATCGAGAATAATGCTGGCGAGTGATGAGCCTGTAGCAGTGCTATCAATCCTGGCTTCAACAGTCGTCCTCAGAAGGCCAACAAAAATAAATAAATAAATAAATAAATAAATAAAATAAAATAAAATAAAATAAAGTAAAATAAAATAAAAGTTTACCGACCCTCCCGGAAGTGAAAAGGTAACAGGAAAAGATTTTAACATTTCCATTGAATGCACTAATGAATCCCAGCGACTTGCATAACAGATTCGGTGCGATGGGTGGCGGAGGCAGCGAGAACAGGCAACAAGATCCCTTCCTTGAGTCGCCTCTTTCACTGTGACACCACCATTGTGACAGAGCAGAGTTACACTCAGACTTCCCAGCTTTAAGGTGAGATGAAGAGCGTGGCAATCAATGTACGCCCTCCTGCTGGAGACACACGGCTCTGTGATGTGCCTGGCGAAGATGATACTTGTTGGCAAAGTAATACTAGTTAATTCTAGGTAATTATGAGCTTGTCTTTGTGTTGTCTCCTCTACGGTCTGGCATCTTGCTTTTTTTTTTACATTTTTTTGCCCTTGACCAAAGACATTCTTACATTAAAACCCGGAAAATCAAAGTAAAGCCTTGGACGGTAAGAAGATTGTCACAAATACTTCCTCTGTAGTGGATCGAAAGACAGCACAGGCATGATAGGACCCAAAAAAATAAATAAATAAATAAATAAATAAATAAATAAATAAATAAATAAAAATAAATAAATAAATAAATAAAAAAACGAACGGAAAAAAAAATAACGTTTACATGAACCCAAAAGAAATAAGCTGAACCGAATGAACTCAGCAGGCAATTAAACGTGAAGACAAACATAGTAATGAAAACACCCAAGGCGGTCCAGGGTACGAGCAAGGCGCCTTTCCTGGTGTTCAAGGTCAGAGAGGACAGCGAGGCCTAAGACTTGTCAGCAGCTCAGGAAACACGACGCCTGGAGCGGCTGGTGAAGATGGAAATTTGGAGATTGAAATTCATGCATACAGAGAATGTGTGTCGTGAAGATTTCCCCTCCTCGCAAGATTCATGTGGTCGATGGAATTAGGTGAGATATGACTGCCTGAATGTGACCAGGTCGCACTCCTGATGCGGGAATACGGTGAATATGTTTGATATATTTACACTTCAACCTTCCCTCTGGTCTCCTCGGTAATTCTCCTATTTGTGTCCCTCGATGCAATGCTTATCACCTATAAACACCAAAATGATGCGGGTTATTTTACGTTGGATAGCAAAACGTGGCCATGATGCTACAATACGGTGAATATTCTTGGTACATTCAACCTTCCCTCTCGTCTTCTCTATAATTCTTCTACAGTAACACTTCAATGTCATAATTATCACCTATAAACGCCAAACCGATGCGAGTTACTTTACGATAAAAAGCAAAACGCTGCTATGATACTGGAACACTGTGAAAATTCTTCAATCTTCATTCTCTCTTTCTCGATAAAACTCTCGCCCTTCGCTGCCACAACTGTTACCTGTAAACAACGAGCGGGTTACTTTACGCTGGGAAGTAAAATAAGTGACCATCGTGAGCATTATGACAAGCACTCATCTTCGTTCCTGGAGAAGGTAAGATAAGAGAGCGAGTGAGGAGGTAATTCATAGAAAGAGTGAGACAAAAATGACATACATTGAACTGCCATAAAGAAAGAAAGTAAAGAGTGAATGTTGTCTTTACCTGTGCATAGATAAGGTAAGAAAATAAAGAGAAAGGGCTGCATTCACCTGTGCACAGAGAAACTAAGAAGGAAAGAGTGGCAGCTCAGTTCATCTGCGCCCTCAGTAAGTATGAAAAGTAATGAGAAATACATTCACCTCTGTAAATAGAAACAAAATAATGACGTTAATAGAGAAAGCAAGAAAAAGACTGGCCCTGCATTTATTTGCCTCTTTGTAGAGAAAATTACAGAGGAAAAAAATTACAGCCATAAGGAAACCACGAAGAAAAATAGAGGAAAATGAATGAGAACCTAATCAACAAACACATCGGCAAAATGAGACGAAAAGCACTTCAAAGGAGCATTTAGAAACCATTATTTTGATTAGGTGGAAGAAGAAGAGACTTGAAAGGTAACAAATGGCGAGTCACAGGGTGCATACTCCATCAAATTTCCTTCTTGCCGCCTAAACCATCACAGGGGAAGTGGGAGAAAGTACCATCGCCTCTGAGTGTTGCAGTGAGGCAACCTTCAGGCCAAAGACACTTCCGCCATTTTCCACGTGAGATTTCCTGACGTGTTTTTTAAGTCAATCTCTGTGATATTTGTAGTGTGTGTGTGTGTGTGTGTGTGTGTGTGTGTGTAGAGAGAGAGAGAGAGAGAGAGAGAGAGAGAGAGAGAGAGAGAGAGAGAGAGAGAGAGAGAGAGAGAGAGAGAGAGAGAGAGAGAGAGAGAGAGAGAGAGAGAGAGAGAGAGAGAGAGAGAGAGAGAGAAATAACCATATAGGGACGGTAAAATAAACAGACATCCAGACATAAAGACAGATATACATAGATACATACATACATACATATACATACATACAAACAAACAGACAGACAGACAGAAAGGAAGAAAGAAAAAAAAGAAAGACGAACAAGAAGACAGCCACAAGCAGCCTGTAAGGAGCAGGTCTGGGCAGCTTTCCAGCAAAAGGAGGGAAGCTTTAACAATAAGAGGATAAACACGTCCGTCGCCTTTCACCAGAACATTAAGTACCAGCCGTGCTCCTCCTCGCCGCGTAGTTCCCGCCACCACATTCTCTGCGCGACAACAAAACCCTGGAAGCTGCACTGACAAGGCTGACAATGATCCCAGTTTTGTCTCTGGAAATAATTTGTGTTGTGTTGTGCCGTGTGTATTTTTGCCTGTTGTATAGATTTGTATGTGCTGTATATTGTTGCTAGTTTTACGCATCTCAGTGCTTCGTGGGCCATCCTGCATGAACGGTTTCCTGTGTCTACCACAAATATACTTACAAAGTGTGCAAGTTCTTCCAGCTGTCCGAGAACATCAAGTGGTGCCCAGTATAGTGTAAGTCTCTCCCAGCTCAGCCATCTTAACCAAGTCCATTCTCAAACGATTCAGCCTTCACTAGTCTTAATCTCTATCATGAAAATTACCGGGCGGTTTCGATGTTATTTTCATTATTTTTGTGATAGTGTAACAAGAACTCTTCGTCATCATTTGGAAAACACTCGTGAGAAAGACTTTACTTTTCTCTCCTTTTGACGCTTCGAAAGTTTATGAGATTCCACAGCGTTTGAAAACACGAGCCTTGGTTTTCCCCACACGACCGACCCACGAAACACTTTTGCGACGCCGAACTTCACTCATTCCTGCAAACTGTTGTTGACGCACAAACCAAGAAACAAAAATAGAGAGGTTGAGAGTAAAAAAAAACACACACACACACACACAACAATAAAACACAAGAGACAAAACACAAGCAAGAAAGAAAAAAAACAAGGACGAAGGAAATGGAGGCAAGAGATACAGGAGAAGGAAAGAATGTACGAACGAGAAAAAAAAAGAGACAAAGGAGATAAACAATAGAAACACGACACATGAGAAAAAGAACAAAAAGACAAGGAAAAAAGGAACAAGGGAGAGGAAAGGAAGAAACAACGGAAGTGAAAAATAGGAACACGAGACAAAAGTGAAGGAAAAGACAAGGAAAGAAGAAACGAAATAAATAAATAAAAAAAAACCGAGGAAATAAACAGGAAAATGTTAATACAATGTGATGATAATTTTCCACGTACAAGAAAGTATCAGTGGTTGTTGTTGTTTATCGTGAGACAAAGACAAAGGTGCGAAATGTTGTCAGCGTTAATTAATTACTATGAGGAATGAAAGGGATTGTGTGACTTGCTTTTATGTTCACTCCATTATAGACGACCCTTTGTGTCCCTTCCTTCTGAGCCCCGCCACAAGACACACTCAGCTGGTAATAATGAGACCACAGTGTGTGTGTGTGTGTGTTGAGTGCGGATCTTAGTCCTGTTAATAAGTTATATAACTGGTCTTTGAAAAGTCTTCTTGATGTCAGGGGAAACACATGCAACGACCTGTGTTATATTAAGTCAGGATATCATTAAAAGTTCTGGTTAAGAAAAGGCAAAGGATGTTCTTTGCAAGTAAGTGGGAAGAAAGGCAGGCGATGGACGATGATCCATTTTCGTTTGTAGTTAAGACAGTATTTGATACAGGAGGTAATACCAGACTATACCTGACAGGCTTGTTGCATGAGAACCCTGATGACATACAGGTGGGATGGAATGAACTAAAAAACTGTGTGCTAAATTCAGCATTATCAAGAAGAATTACTTATAGAACTATAAGGAACCCAACCTTGGCAGTTCACCCATTATATCAAACGAACTACGAAGTAAGTGAATTACATAGGTCCGCTTTAACCCGATTCCGTGTGTCAGCACTTTTTCTGGCAGTGGAGGTGGGCAGGTGGAGTAGAAGGAGCCGCGGTTACCTCCCACTGGCAGAGAGGGTGTGTACTTGTGGGGATGTTCAGACAGAGGGGCACGTTATTCACTTCTGTCCCTTAACGCAACATATTGGAGACATTTACCGGATTTCTACTATTCAAGAGCTATTTACGACACAAGCTAATTACGCACTCTTATGCAAGATAGTTTGGGATGTGTTACAAGTCTATCGGAACTAAACTTGAATCATGTCGATGAAAGTTGTGTATATTTTTTGAAGGGGAATAATATTATTTGTGTACATTTTTCTCTCGGTAGGTAAAATAGGAGTTTAATGCAGATGATGTATCTGTTCGTTTATTATTAGTATCATTATTATTATTATTTTTTTTTTAGTATTTTGATATTTTATCGTTGGAGGTATAGACCTGGTTTTGTTTTGTTAACTGAGACTTTCGAATTTTGTGTTTAACTAAGCTTGAATTATATCCATCAGCTTTGTGTGTACTATTAAATGAGAATAATAGACTTTCAGATAATGGACATATGTTCATTTATTATTATTAATTTTTGAAAAGTATGCTAATGTATTTCGTTATTAGAGGTGTAAATTAAGATTTATTTATTATATTGTACTATTAACCGTGTCGTTGATTAATCTTAATAATTTCGTATGTCGTTATCCGTTTTCTTTTGCATCTTAGTTTATCAATATTTTGTTAATTGTGACACTTTCAAGTTTTTATGCCTTAATATTTCTAGTTTTGTCTCATACAATCACATTGCTACAGTCTTGTGTGGTGGACCAATAGCACCTTGGTTGTATCTCTTGTAGAAGGTCACTCATCGTTCCTTAGGTTCATTGTGTTGTATGGCTTGTTATGGTCAATAACATAATAATAATAATAATAATAATAATAATAATAATAATAATAATAATAATAATAATAATGTGTGTGTGTGTGTGTGTGTGTGTGTGTGTGTGTGTGTGTGTGTGTGTGTGTTTGTGTGTGTGTGTGTGTGTGTGTGTGTGTGTGTGTGATACTGGTTCGTATTCTGAAACACTTCCTTCTCTCACGCAGAATATTTTCAAAGGGCACAGAGATAAACAGTCGTGTTCTAACTGGTGGCTTCTTCAGTGAATGGGCAGAATTCTTGTTAAATTATCACTGCAATCATAGAAACATCCTTGATGACAACCTTGCCTGTCAGTACAGCTTGATACAGCTTGATAAGAAAAAAAGTCGAGAAGAAACGAGGTCCATTACCGTACCACGAATCAGGCACTGTTAGGTATACTACTACTACTACTACTACTACTACTACTACTACAGTTATCATTATTAGAGACAAGTGTCATGAAGCAAGCTTTTTTAATTATTTTCGTTCTTGGTGTCTTTAGGGAAACAATAAATGTAACTCGCCTCAAAAGACACACACACACACACACACACACACACACACTCTCTCTCTCTCTCTCTCTCTCTCTCTCTCTCTCTCTCTCTCTCTCTCTCCAACCTGTCTGAATGTCTGATCACAATGATTCCTCTGACTACTATCACGCTCCACGGCGGGGATGAGATGTGGCAATCACGATCATGCGAGAAACGCGAGGCCCACCTTGGCCAGACATGAGTGTTCGGTTGTGTCATCCAAACACTCAGGTAGACCGATTCCTTAGAGGTGACCAGACGCCGCGGGGTCATCTGTAATCTACATAAAAAATCCATTGTCTGCAAACTCTCTATAGGTACTGATTAGGAAGAAGAAACCAACAAGAATTTAACAATTCCTTACCAGCGTCATCCTTCTTCTTACGCCACATTAAATACAAATATTAAGTTCTCTTTGTTTGATTTTAATGCTGCTTGCTAAGAATATTAAACTTTTAAAATATCAACAGATTTTCTCAAAGCATCTACCCACAGACACATCCTGAGCACAGAACACGGAATGCTCCTCAGACGTTGTTAACCTCAATGCAGCTTGATTGAGACTGCTACTTATAAGATATCAATAGATCTTCTCAATGCATCTGTCCCCACACCAGCCCTGGGAGCTGACAATGGAATATTCCTCAGACTGGAGCACGTCCTTGGTGGTGAATGCTGAAGGCGATCCTTGAGCCAGATGATCAAGGCTTTTGCTGCCAGAGCTTAACATGCCCTTCCTTTGAATTATCTGACCGAGTCAGCGGCTTAATGCCGTCTGTTTTCACAGTGTATATAATACGTAACAACAGCGGAGCTCGA